>NW_028327172.1:28223017-28526048 GCF_987537825.1 Furipterus horrens | reverse complement strand
ATGTGGTAAAGTAAGTAATTACACAATATTACAAGCTTTATGTTAAAATAATATAATCTCAAACTGGAACATTGGGTCAAATTCCATGGGTAAGATTGCTTTTGTGATATATATAAAAGAATGGGTAGGAATTTAATAGGTTTTTGTAGAGTGTGGTTGAAAAAAATCTTTTTAAGCATATGGAAACAAAGAATAATAGCATAAATCAAAAAGCAAAATATGATATTGTCTACAAAATATGCAAAACTATGTTCTTCATTTGTTGCTATCCCACCCTACCCCTATTAGTTTCTTTTTCTCATCCCCTGGCTTAATAATGTCACTATTATTTATCCAATTTCCTTGCTAGAAATATAAGCATCCAACTCAGCCCCTCCTTTTTCTTCATCATTACCCATTTATTGTATAAGGTACCCATTTTGAATTCAGCAGATTTTGAGTACTATGTCCTTAGGGCCTGAGCTGGGAGCTGAAAATCCAGAAACAAACAAGCAAACAAAACACAAGCAAGGCCTCCATTCTTCAATCCCATGAATGCTGCCTAACATAGGCCCTTGTCATGTGTGTCCTAGTACCTATGTGCTATCTGATGTCCTCTTTTTTGATCTCTTTTATGTCAATCTAACCATCTGCTGTTTGAGTAATAGTGATATGTGTGTGTGTGTGTGTGTGTGTGTGTGTGTGTGTGTGTGTGTGTGTGTAAAAAAATGTATGTGATGTTATCAGGACTTTTTAATTTTTATTTGAGTCTGTGGGTATTTAACTCAAAGTTTCAAGTTTATTTCTGGATTTAGGTACATATGAATTCAGCCATTACTCAGTCTCTCTTTAAATTTAAGCTTTGTTCATTGATCCCTTTAGCAAATTTCTAACGAATAAACTTGAGGTGCTGTTACTCATCCCTTGACCAGTCACTTGCCATGAGGGTGAATATTCTGTCTGACAAGCATTTCATATACCCACTCTTGGAGCAAAAGTCCAGAGATATCTTATCCATCTAAACCATGCTGACTGTAACTAAGGATGAATTGGATCTCCAAAGATTAAATATAGTGCAATTATTAGAAGAATAAAGGCAGAATGGGAAAGGGCAGCAGTGCTGTGTAAGCAAAATCAGTAAATGTTTATTAACTCTTCTTAAAAATTAGTATGAGTTATGATTGCCCCAATCTTTAAGTTGGTATATGAGGCTTTAAAAATTTCCCCAGTCCACCCTATCAGCTTTTTTGCTTGCCACATCTCTGTTGAGCAATATTACACTTTAAGATACCAAATTGCCATCCTTACTTAAAATTTCTATCAACTTTCCTACCTCCACATCTCTGCTATGGTGATTCTCTCTGACTGGAATGCCCTCCTCCGCTCTTCTCACTTGAGCGTTTCCACTGTCATGGGGAAAAATCTCCCTCATTCTATAACACTAATTTCTTTCCCAAGAAACTTCCTTGTCTCTCTCTCCCCCAAGCAGAATTAATTTGCTACCTCTTCTCTAATCATAATCTCGCCTTGTATTACATTATGGCCCTAATTATTTCTGGTGAATTTCTATTTATATTCCTCTCTGTCTCCTCAACTATCAGTTGGCAACTATCTATTTAAATTAAAGAGTGTACTTTGCTCAGCTCTGCATTTCTAATGCTACATAATGCTGAGCATATTAGATTTCAGTAAATTTGTGTTGAATTAGAAAAATTAGGGTGAATGAAGAGATGCAAATTTAACCTTAATCTAAAAGATAAAAAGGGGGGACTTACCTTCAATATTTCTAAACATAAAAGTGGATTGTGTTTTGTGAAAAAAAAATCCATAATGTCCAAGATATGGCCTAATACAGACTCTTGCTAACAATAAATTTCATTTATGGTTCCCTAGGCTTGTATCTATTATTTCCTAATGACTAAATATGACATATTTCATTGTTGTGTGAAAGGGTTGTCAAGAGTGAAGACAGCCTTTATTTAAATAGCTGTACAACAAATGGAAATAGATTCCCCTGCAGATTGTTAAGAGTGGCATGAAAACATAGATTGCTATTTGGCCAGGTCAGCAGTTGTGATCCATTTGCTTACTATCTCAACAAGCTAATAAGAAAGAAGCAAAGGCAAAAAAAAAAGAAAAAAAATCCCAAGTTTCCCATCCAAACTCTGTTTATGTAGTAGGAGAAAGTCTGTGCTAACTTTGTTCCTGCTTGGAAATGAGGAGTGAGAGATCCATGGAGCTGGAGATGGGGCTGGGAGATCCATGGAGTACCAGGAGTTGGAGGTGGGGCTGGGAGACCCATGGAGTACCAGGGGTTGGAGGTGGGGCTGGGAGATCCATAAAGTACCAGAGGTTGGAGGTGGGGCTGGGAGATCCATAAAGTACCAGGGGTTGGAGGTGGGGCTGGGAGATCCATGGAGTACCAGGAGTTGGAGGTGGGACTGGGAGATCCAGGAGTTGGAGGTGGGACTGGGAGATCCATGGCGTACTAGGAGATGGGGATGAGAGATCTATGAGTAATAGGAATTGGGAGGCCTAGTGTGAACAGTGAATAGTGAAAAAAGGAGCTTCCACATTGCTATAAATTAAAGAAAGTTTGCATGTATATTTTTATATCATTGACAATACATCAGTACTTAATGTTCACTGTTCTATGTACTGTTTTAATTCCTGATTTCAGGAATTTAGAGATATGGAGCAGAAACCAAGTATCATACAGTGAGTGAAAGTAACGGTGTAATATGAGGACCTCTGACTCCCGGACAAACTTATATGTTAGCCTGTAAATCATATCCTGCCTACTTCCTAAAATGATTTGTTTCAAAGTTTGATAAAATGCATGTAACACAAACACCATGTGGTAGGAGTAGATTTTGCCCACCCATTTTTTCATTGATTTAGTTTATCCTAACATGATCTGTGGGGTCTTCAGTGAGTTGTAGAGTGTGGAAGAAATTCAAGATGGTTAGAGTTTATGCACAGGATGCATACCGTGCTCTTGCATTCATTGAATTTTGCCTGAAGAGTCATAGTAATTAGCTGGTAATGTCAATTTACAACCAAAACCCTCTCTTTGTTTCCAAAAATTCTGTGTATGTGTGTGTATTTGCATGTCTGTGATTTAATTGTAATTAAACCAAGCACATGCTAAATTTAAATCAGTTTAAAGGCCACATAACTCAATGGAAAGAGAAGACACTGGGCCTCAGTTTCTCCAATGGTTCTACAGGGAATGATGGCTCTGGCCCTTTACTCTGAGGTATGAAAGCCCTGTAGGCGTGAAGTCAGCAGACACTGCATGCGTAAGCACAGCTACAGTTCCTCTTCCTCCTCTGTATTCCTCAGCTTCCCCTGCCTCTGGCCACTCATGCGAGTGTGATCTTTATTTTATGCACATCGTCCTCTTACATTTGGGAAACGTGTGCTTTTCTGCTCCTTCAAGCTGTTAATCTCAGTAGTTTGAATGAAAACTTTTTGAGACTGTAGTTTTATGTCAGTATGTTACATTTATTATTATTTTTAGGATAATCTCTTGTAAAGATCCGTGACTATAACCAAAGTTCTCTAACCTCTTTTCATTGGTCCCCTCTCACACCTCTCTACTTGAATTCCCTTTTCTTTTCTGTACCTTCCACTTGTTATCTCCAAATGAAATCTCTTATTTTAGCCCATAATTCAAAAGTCCATTAGGTTTAAAGTAACATATATTTCTACTGAAAATATCTTTCTCTAAATTAATATTTGGGGCTCTCCATATTAAGAGGATGTCCTCATAAAAAATAAAGAGCATGGTCAGAAGGAGCAAATCCACCTATAGTTCATTTCATTGGGTGCCCAAGAAGGAATATATTTAACACAGACTTGAAGACACAAAAGAATTTGCTTGTCACGTCATCCATATGGTTTCATTTATGGCAGGAAACATAATCATGGGTTTAGGAACCAGACTCCTCAGTAAAACTTTCAGTTTTATTACTTACTTACTGAAAAGTTGAGCAAATAATTTAACTTTTCTCAGCCTTAATACTCTTCAGTGTTAACAGTAGATAAGAATTTATCTCCCAGATTCTTTGAGACATCAAAAAATGTAATTTCATAGCTTCAAAGACCTAAAAGTGACTGAGAAAGAGAAGAGATAGACTTTTAGTTACCCTTCCCTTTTTCTGACAACTCTAAATTTTGGTATTATTCTTCTCACACACACAGAATTCACTGGTCTATTCTAGATATATATCTTTAATATTAACATTCATCCTTGCCTGCAAGTATGTTTTACTTTTCAGGTTCTCCATGATTATGGTGAAAATGGAAAGACCGCATAAGAATGTATTGTTAAGCAGCCCTGTATTTGTTAGGTGAAAAATCATTTAGTTAGAAATAGTTTTTATAAGGATTTATAAATATATATAAATGAGTTTCAGAGAACCAGGTATTTCTGAACTAAGATTAAGGTAGAAACAATGCATTCATTTGTTTGTAGTTTCTGGTGTACTGATTAATAACAGCAAATATCCATAGGCAGTGGGAATAGAGTTGTGAGTAGGACTAAGACTCTGCCCTCACAGAGCTCATGCCAAAGCTCCAGTCTTGTTTTAGGAATCAGAAACTGGCTTGCATATAAGTCTGGAAGATGTCTATCAAAGTCTGTAATGAATGTAAAGCTCTAATACTGATTGCAGGGGAGCAAAATAGACCACCCCAAAATATGGCTCTTTAGCATATTCATTATTTTGAGATAGCTATTTACTAAGAAACAGCAGACACAGAAAAAGCACTAAAAATGGAGCAGAAGTTATCCATTTTTATGGGAAATTTACATTTATAAGGGAAATCTCCATTTGATAGGGTGTCTTTCTGTCTGTACCAGGAATGGGGGGATGATTAAATCTTTAGAAATTCTTGTCAATAAAGAAGACAGAGACTTAAATCTGTAAAAAGCCATATCCTTGTTTACTGTGCTTTTCCCGATAGCCTCCCATATCTGACTGTCCCCATACCCCAAACATCTTTTGTGTTTAGCTGGAGATAGGATTCAAGGTGATGGCTTGGGCCCCTTACAAGGAGTTGCTCTTTTTCTGGGTGTTTCCTATGCATACAAGAGGAATGCATGCTATTGAAGCTCTCTTCATTTTTCTCTTGTTAATCTTTTATTACAGAAGTTTCTCAGCCAAGAACATACAAGGGTGGAGGAAAAACTATTTTTTCTCCCCTACATAATTGAAAGCTAAAAGGCTCAATGCTCACAGTGGAAGAGATGAAGCATAAGCTTCAAAGACACAGGTCCTAGGAAGCACACTTTTTATGTGTTCACAAGGTTATATGTTTTTGAAAGATCGTAAAAGGAAAATACTTCTAACAAACCAGTTAAAATCACTAATTCATTCCACTCTAACTTTTTCTATATCACATTCTGCTTATGCAAGAGGCCTTGGAACAACAATGGAATTCAGCTGAGGGATAATTCCATGAGAGGTATTTTTTGTTTCTATTTAGTAAGATGTAATTCTGGGCTTCTAGTCCTTTCTTTGTGTAGATGCATTTTTATTAGTTATGCTGGCATAGCAATGGCTTCTGGCAGTCTTTCTACCCTTGACCTTCACTCACTAGCAACCTGAGGTGATGTGGAGCCAAAGGCCATGCTGTAAACTGAACATATTCCGTAGTACTTAGCACTGGAGGTAAAGGAATAATACAGTAGATGTCGTTTGAAACACACATCGCTGGGCTTCCTTTAGGGAAAATGTATAGGTCACATAAGTAATAAACTTGATAAAATATTTTCAAATTTGAAAACAATCCTGAATGTTTGCTTGATATTACCATGTTCAAGTTGTAAAACCTAAAAAATTTTTATACAATCAGTAATAAAATTATGCTTCAATGGACCATCCTGAGAAAGGGTGACCATTTGTCAAGAAGGGAGGAGTGGGAAAGAGGCAGAAAAGGGTGCAGGAGTGAGGGGGTGTGAGCCAGTGAAAGCCACATGCCAGAAGTTATGCTCACACCTTGTGCAGCAGACGGGGCTATAATTTTGAAGGGAAAGGTTTCCATGGCCACTGCTGTGGTAGTTGGCATTCACATTATATATTGCTGACATTTTAAGTTAAAATCACTGACTTATTTCATAAAACTACTGTTGTTATTAAAAGGCTCTGATACTTCATGACTTAGAGCTCTTGGTCCCACTAAGAGTTTACATGTTTCTTTGGAACAATTTTTTACCTTTCCTCTTTCTTAAAATTTCCACCAGTTTTAACTCTTATATCAGTTTCTTAGTCTTTCTTAGAAAAACAAAACAAACCATTGGGAATACTCTTCATTTTCAAAAGGGTATATGGTATTAAACTACCTTTGAAGTCACCTTGTCATGCTGTAGCTGATTTGAGAAGTCCTAAATGGTAGGAATAATTGTATTATCTACCTATCAACCCCAGGCTCATATAATTTCTATAAGTAAAATTATGTTTTCATCTTTAGCTATAACTACATTACTGCAAAATGGCTGTAACAATTGGATAAGCAAAACAATTCGATAAGGGGAAAAGTCCTCCCACCCTCTTCTAGTACTTGATTGGGGGTGGGGTCAGAGGAAGGCAGGCACATGCGTCATAGAGGTCAGAATGGTGGCAAGGTGAGGTCTTGTCAAAAACTGAGACACAGGTTTGGATAAAAAAGATAAAAAAAATTTTTTTTTTTATTAGTAAATTTATTTACTCAGGTTGTTCTAAAGTGGGTGAAGAAATCACATGTATTTGTTAATGAATCAGTATTATTACAAAAATAAAAATAGGAAATCAGAATTCTTAAGCATAAGACATGGGTTCTATGAATTCAGGTCAAGTTTTAGCTAACCCCCAATAAATTTGCTGCCCCACAGTAACTGCTCGTGCCAGTGACTGCCCATGTCCTTCAAAGATATTTTTTACCTGCAGACAGGAATTGAGCAACTTATCTGTTCCTCAGAATCAACTCCCACTCCTCTTAAAACCTGTGCCTTGTTGCTGGTTGGGGCTGATCCCATTTTGGTCTCAGTCCACCTGTTTGCAGCTGGCCAAATAAACCTGTTAAACTCATGGTCTGTTCTCTTGTCGTTCCACCTCTCACTCTGCCAAACCTAACAGAAGTATGTGGGCCTTCTGCTCCTCTGTGGCCTCCCTGGACCTTTGTCTCAGGGGTGGTGCCTTCATAGGTTACCTTTCAGGTGCTGGGAGACAGGTAAACAAGAACACCTTATTTTGGAAGATACTAAGAGCCAGGAAGAATAGATTTAGGTGATGTGACTGGGGAGTGATAGGGACTATATTGGTTTTCTATTGCTGCCCTGACGAACGACCTCAGATGGAGTGGCCTTCACTGCAACATGTGCAATCACAGGTGATATGGGTCAGAAAGCTGAGGCAGGTTCATCAGGCTGTGCTCTTCCGAGAGGCTCTGGAAGGCTCCATCACCTGCTCAAGGGGTCCTGGCAGAACCCACTCCCTATGGGACAGTTCCTTCTGTATCCCTGCCAAAGCCACTCCCAGCTTCCAGGGGCCACCCACAAACCTTGGCCCATGGTCCCTCCCTCCATCCTGAAAGCCAGCAATTCAGATTGAGTACCTCCCACCTCATCTCTAACCCATCCTCCTGCCCACTTCCCACTTGCAGTAATACTTCACCTTGGCCCACTGGGCTGATATGGGGTGGTTGCCAAGTTACCAATTCCCACGTGATACACCACAATGCCATGTTGAGGGCTCTGCTGGATGTCTCTGAAGCAGGCCAAGAGAAGGGCTCCCCAAGATCTTGTCATATTGAAACTCAGACTTGGCTGTTGAGACAGAACTGGCCTTATGGAGAACTGGGGGAGCCTCTCAGAAAGGAACAGCAAGAGCCCCCCAGATAGAGAAAGCAAGGCTGGCTGGAATGCAGGACAGGGTGTGAGGGGAGAATAAAGGGTCCTTAGGTGGGCTGAAAATGCTATTAGAACCATTAAGACTTTTAGGTACAAGAATGAATAGATCTGATTTATATTTTTTAAAAATCACTCTGTGATTTGACATTTGAAATATTTGACATGTGTCTTGAGAGCACAGGTAAAGTTTAGACAGATGAAGAGGGTGAGAAATGTGCTTCAGGTACAGACAGTGGGCACAGCACGTGACCTGAAGGCAGGAGACATGAAGATCAGAGACCAGAGCCCAAGTCCCAAGAGGCCTGTGAGTGACAGGATGGGGAAGAAAAACAGAAGACCCTTCATGGAGAAGAGTGGGTAGAGGGGTCAGGGGACCTACCATAGGGAGGCAGGATGGAGGGGACAGGGCACCTGTCATGGAGGGGGCAGGGCAGAGGGACTAGGGAACTTCCATGGAGGGGGCAGGGCATGGGAGACAGAGCACCTGACATGGAGGGTGCAGAGAAGGAGAGACAAGGGACTTTGGGTGGACCAGAGCAGGAAGAATAGGGGATTCTCCATAAAGGGGGCAGGTCAGGGGAGAAAGAGGACCTTTTGTTAAGAAGGCCAGAAAGGGCAGAGAGGGGACTGGGAAGAAAGAGGGAAAAAGGTACATGGGACCTTCCATGAAGGGTTCAGGGCAGATGGACAGGAAACCCTCTCTGGAGCGAGTAAGGCAGGGGAGGCATGGGACCCTGCAAGGGGCAAGGCAAGGACAGCAGACCCCCCCCCCCCCCCGTTAGAGGAGGCAGGGCATGAGAGAGGAAGAACTATAGAAAAGTAGGGTGGGAGAAACTGAGGCACCTTTATGGCAGGGGCAATGCAGGGTAAACAGGAGATTCTGGGGGAGGGAGAAAGAAAAAATGGGGACCCTCCATGGAAGAGGCAAAACAGGGAAGACAGTGGATCCTTCATGAGTGGGGCAGGGCAGGGGAGACGGGACAATGGGAGAGGGCAAGGCAGGGGGAGAGGAGATCCTGGAGGAAAGCAGGGCCAAGGGGACATGGGATCCAGCATGGAGGAGACAGGGCAAGGAACAGGAGAACTTCTATTGAACAAATAGGAAAGGGGTGAGGGGAGACAGGGAAGGGAGACATGGGACCCTCCATGGGCAGGAGGACAGGGAAACCTCCATGGCAGGGGCAAGAGAGGTGGATAGGGAACCCTTCATGGTGGAGGCAAGGCAAGGGCACAGGGAACATTCCATGGAAGGGCAGGGGGACAGGGAACCTCCCTGTGGTGGCCAGGCAGCAATACAAGAAAATCTCAATTAGGGGCATGATAGGGGGACGGAGGATCCTGGGATCAGAGGGCAGGGTAGACAAAGAAGCTTCCATAATGGGCAGAGCAGGGGCTAAGGGGGACCCACCACTGAGCAGGCAGGGCAGGGGGCACAGGAAACACTGGGAGAGGCAAACAGGAATGAAGACAGGGAGACCTTCATGGAGTGGGCCAAGCAATGTGGGGTAAGCCAGGGTAGGGGAGAGAAGGAACCCGCCATGGTGAAGGCAGGGCAAAGGGATAGAGGACCCTCTGTGAACAAAAAGGTGGTAGAGGAAATAGAAGACTCACCATGGAGGGGCAGGGTGGTGCACAAGGTTAAATGGACAGGGGGCTTTTCATGGAGGAAGCAGGGTGCAGGGGAAAGAGGACCATCTATGGAGAGAGAAGGGCATGGGGGGACAGGGAACCCTCCATGGTGAGGGAGGGGAATGGGACAAGAAATCCTCTATTGAAGGGGGAGGCATGAGGGCCAGGGAACTCTCCATGGAGTGGGGAAGGTAGGGGGACAGGGGACTCTTCATCAGAGAAAGGGCACAGGCACAGGGAACCCTCTATGGAGAGGGCTGGGTAGATGTGATGGGGTGGGGGACAGGGTAGGGAGATGGGGCTTTTCATGGAGGGGGCAGGGTAGGAAGGATAAGAGAGGAGGGACAGGTGACAGGGTATTCTGCCCTCTCCTTATAGGTCCCCTGTCCCCCATGCAGGGTCTCCTCTCCCCCCTTTCCAGAGTCTCCTATCCCCCCTGTCCTTCCCTTTCTCAAGGTCCCCTGTCCCTCTTGCTCTGCCCCTCCCCAGGTCCCCTGTCCCCTTGTGCTTCCTTCTCCATGGATTGTTCCCTTTCCCTCTGCTGGGTCTTCTGTGTTCCTGCCCTGGCCACTCACTCACAGGCCTCTGATGGGCCTGTGCTCTGGTCTCTGGTCTTCCTCTCTCCTGTCTCCTGGCTGTGTGCCTACTCTCTGTACCTGAACCATACCTCACCCTCTTCCTCTGTCCAAATGGGCGATTTTAAACTGGTATGCCAAACACACTGTAGCGCCCACAATTTTAAAACATGTGACACCTGATTATGCAGTTAGGGGCACTGACTTCCTTTCCCTTAGGCTGTGAAATAAAAAATAAAAAATAAATGACAACATGGTTTCAAATAGGAGTCAAAGAATTTTCTTCTATGGCCTATTGGCCATTTCAGAACTTAGGAAATGTAATTGTTGATTCATTATAAAGAAACATCTGAAAAAAGAGAAAGAGAAAGAAAAAGAAAAAGAAATTTAGAAAAGACAATTAAAAAAAACTGATAAGAGCCCTGGAAAGAGGTCAGATATTGCATGCTTTAAAAATTCTTGCCACACGTCAGTGTGCATATGGTGGTGCACTGGTTGAAAATTGCAGGTTTAACTCCTACCTGTGCTCTCAAGACCCATCTCAAATATCATTCAAATATCAAATCACAGGGAGATCTCCAAGGGGAGAGGAGGGTGGGGAGGTAGAAAAAGGTACCAGGGGAATAGATGGTGTTAGGAAGACACTTGACTTTGGGTGGCAAACACACAATACAATATACAGATGATGCATTATGGAATTGTAGAACTGAAACCTATATAACTTTATAAACCAGTGTTCCCCAATATATTATTAAAAATAAATAAAAGGTGATTTCTTTTAAGGGCGATTAGATCATGAGGATGGAGCCCTCATGCATAGAATCACTTTTTAAAAAGAGACCCTATGCTAGACTTATTGAGATCACTTTATAAGTTACAAAATATAAATATCTAACCACTGTGGTGTATAGCTGAAACTAATATTAAATGTTAACTCTAATTGAAAAAAAATAAATTATGAAAAATAAAATATATATAAAGCATAGTGATCTTTATAAAATGTAAATCAGATCATGTCGTTCTCATGTCTAGAAGTCTTACTGACTTCAGCAATAGTCAGCTATCCAGATAGAATCATCCCTGGGATGGTCTTACACTGATGGGAAAGGAGTGTTGTCTTATTCCTCCACTTTTCTCCATCACAATTCTGGTGGCATCAGGCACTGGTGCAAGACAGAACCATGTTCCTTTTAGAGGATGCTAAGTAGTCACTATGGCTGCTTAGGTCTAGTGTGGAAGCAGACACAGAAAAAAAACTAAAAGTAGAAAAATGTCTTGACGATTCTGATAGCATTTTCAATACCCCCCAAGAAAACTTTATCTGCCCCCTTGTCTTCCCCTACACTCCAGCAAGTCTAGTTCATCAAGCCTTGGGGGCAAAGGCTGGGAGAGTTCTGCCTGGGCAGCCAGGAAACACACATCTGGTAGGACATCTGAACAGAACTGCAGTTCTCTTAGGAAGGGAATGGAGGAAGACATCTGCTAGAATCAAGCATACATGAGAGGACTAAACTTTTCAACTTTTCAGGGACAGAATCACAGCTGTATGACCCTGGCATGCTGTCTCTTCCCTGCCACTTCCCAGGGGACCCATGATTCTCTCTCTGCAGGAAGCATCTCTGTAATCACTGAGAACCCATAGACCCTAAGCAGAGTTCTTGAGCTCTCACAGGTGATCTCAGACTATAGATCTTCGGTACCTTAAGTCCAGGATGTTGCCTGTTTTGACTTTAATTCCACTCTTAAAAAAGCCAAGTAGGGTCTCTTTTACTCTACTCAAAAGTGTATAAACTCTCTGCAGGTGGAGGCTACACCTGGTATATCCTGGGACATTTGCTGAGTGGCTTCAGACCCAACACTTACACCAAGTTTTAAATGGTATGTATCTAGTGAACAGCACTCGCCCCTTCCTGGTGACTCACTGAGAAACTACCCCAATATTGCAAGACACTCTTTTAGTAACTGAGCCTAAGAGGCAGCAGGCAGGTAGAGGCTGGCAGAGGCAGATCTTGGGGTGCCTTGGGAATTTGTTGACCTGTCCTTGGGCCTGGTGTTGATAAAAGCCAGCAAAGGAGCTCTGCTTGTTCCTTCTTGTACTCAACCAGGCCAAACATAGGCAGCCACACACTGTGGATTGCTACGTAGCTCTAAACTTGTTGTCCAGGACCAGTCACAGGCAGCATCTGATATTGGTTGGAACCAAGTCCCTCCAAGAAGTCCCAGAACTAACACACCCTGTGGCCAGCCTCAGACTACATCACAGAAGGATACATTTAGCTTCACAACAGCATACCCATTGGGAGACTTTGGCAGGCAGACCCTGCAAAGGCAACTTCTGCTCCCTGTAGTGAGCACCTGCATAGCACCTCATACACTGTGCTCATCACAGTCATCTAGTTTAATGGTTGACAACATATATAAATGAGCCATGGCAATCAAGAGTCAATTACAATAGGAGGGCCCACATAACCCACACATGGACATTCCTGGAGCCCCCAGCTCATGTGGTCAAGGAGACTGTGTCATTTTATACCACAGGGCACCTAAAATATAAGGCCACATTACTAAGACTGGAAGTCATAGCAGATCTACCTAATACATAGAAACAAACACACAAAAAGTTAAAAAAGGGAGACAAAGAAACATGCCTCAAATGATAAAACAGGAGACACCACCAGAATACAAGCTAAATGAAGTAGAGGCAAGCAATCTACCAGTGAGAACTTGAACAAAGAGTAAACATGAGAAAGGACACAGAAACCATAAAAATGAATTAGTCATAAACAAAGGATACAATATCTGAAATGAAGAGTACACTAGAGGAATAAATAGTCTGTTGGAGGAAGCAGAGGACTGAATCAGTGATTTGGAAGATAAGGTAGAAGAAATAATCAAAGTAGAAAAAGGAAAAAAAAATTATGAAAAAGAAGGATAGTTTATGGGATCTTGGGAACAACACAAATCGTAACAACATCCACATCATAGGGGTAGTAGAAGAAGAGAAAGAGCAAGAGATTGAGAATCTATTGGAAAATAATGACTGAGAACTGCCCTAACTTGGTGAAAGAAAAAAACATACCAGTTCAGGAAGTACAGAGTCCCAAACAAAGTGAACACAAAGAGGCTCACACCAAGACATTTCATAATTAATTTGGCCAAGTTTAAAGACAAAGAGAGGATTTAAAAGCAGTGAGAGAAAAGTAGAAAAACACAATAAAGTTTTTTTTAAAAATTTAAGAGGAAAGATAGTCACCTACAAGGGAGCTCCCATAAAGCTGTCAGCTGATTTCTTAACAGAAATATTTCAGGCAATAAAAATTTGGCACAAAATGTTCAAAGTGATGAAAAGCAAGGATGTACAACTGAAACTACTCTACCCAGCAAGGCTATCATTTAAAAATGAAGGCAAAATAAAAAGCTTCCCAAATAAGAAAAAACTAAAGGAGTTTGTTACCATTAAGCCAGTATTACAAGAACTATTTAAGTAGAAAATGAAGGGAAAACAAACAAACAAACAGAAGAACATAGTTAAAGAATAAAATGGCAATAAATATGTGCCTGTCAATATAATCTCAAATTAGAAAAATCTCAAATAAACAATGTAACTACACTTAAAGGAACTAAAAGCACTGGCTCAGTAATTCAGATGGTAGAGCATCATTCCAATATTCAAAGGTTGAGGTTCAATCCTTGGTCAGGGCACATAAAAGAATCAGCTAATAAATGTATAAATAAGTGGAAAAACAAATTGATGTTTCTCTGTCTCCCTTCCTCTCTGGAAATCATCAACAAGATAAAAAGAAAACCCAGAGAATGGGAGAATATATTCTCTGATACATCTGATAAGGGGTTAATAGCCAAAACTTATTAAGAACTTACAAAACTCAACCTCCCCCTCCCCCCCAAAAAATTAAAAAATAGGTACAAGACCTTAATAGACAATTCTCCAAAGAGGACATACAGATGACTAATAGATGTATGAAAAGATGCTCAATGTCACTAATCATCAGAGAAGTGAAAATTAAAACCACAATGAGACATCATCTCAGACCTGTCAGAATGGCTATCATCAATAAATCAACAAATGACAAGTGTTGGCAAAGATGTAGAGACAGGAAAACCTTTTGACTGTTGGTGGGAATGCAGACTGGTGTAGCTACTGTGGAAAGCAATATGGAGATAGATCAAAAAATGGAAAATGCACCTGCTTTATGACTCAGTCATCCAAAGGAACCCAAAACACTAATCTAAAGAATATAAGCACCCTTATGTTCTGGAATATATCCAAAGGAACCCTAAACACTAATCCAAAACAATATAAGCACCCCTATGTTCATTGCAGTGTTATTTACAAATGCCACGGTACAGAAGCAGCCCAAGTGTCCATCAATAGATGAGTGGATAAAACTATGGGACATTTACACAAAGGATTTCTACTCAGCCATAAAAAAGAAGAAATTTCTTCCCTTTGCAACACTATGGATGGACCTGGAGAATATGCTAAGTGAAATAAGCCATTCAGAGAAAAAACAAAACCATATGACTTCATTTGTATGTGGAATCTAATGAACAAACTGAACTAAGAAGCAAAAGAGAGACAGACTTGTAGATGGAGAGTAGAAGACAGCTAGTGGAGGGGGGCTGGTTAGAGGGTGGAGGGACTGAGCAAAAAGAAATAAGGACCCATGGGCATGGACAACAGTGTGGTGATTGCTGGGGGGAGTGGGTATAAGGGGACTAAAGGATAATGGGGAAAAATACAATGAAGATTAAATCAAAAATAAAAATAAAATAATGAACAAAAAAATTTTAAAAAGTAAAAAAAAAAAAAATAACAATAAAGCACAGAGTGAGTAGAAGAAGGAAATAATAAAGATCAGAGCAGAAATAAACAAAATGGAACCTAAAAAATAATAACGAAAGATAAATGAAACCAAGAGCTGTTTCTCTGGAAAAATAAACAAGATTGATATATCTTATCCAGACTCATTAAGTAAAAAAAAAAAAAAAAGAAAGAAAAAAGAAAAGCCATGGCCAAGTAAGTCAGTTGGTTAGAGCATTGTCCCAAAACACCAAACTGTGTTTCTATCTCCAGTCAGGGCACATACAAGAAGTAATCAATGAATGCATAAATAATTGGAACAACAAATTAATGTCTTTCTATCTTTTTTTCTCTGTCTCTCTTTCCCTCCTCCCCTCCCCCTTTTTTCTATCTAAAAATTAATTTTAAAAAAGTGGGAAGACCCAAATAAGTGAAAGCAGTAGTGAAAGGGGAGAAGCAACAACTGGCTTCTCCAAGGTGTCACTCCATCAAGTGCCGTGGAGGCCAGCTGACTCTCCACGTTGTGCTGGCAATGAGCACAGACCAACAGCATGCAGGAGAGGGACAGGTGGTGTTAGGAAGGCCTGGGAGTAGCCACTCACAGCTGGTCCTCCTTCCTGCCAAACCTGAACTGCATCATGAGAGAGGTTCAGAAATGCAGAATAGCAGGAACTCCATGCCCCTTGGAACCCAAGAATGCACACCCACCCTCTTGTTCTCGTATCTGTGCAACTACCTATATTCACCTTCTTCAGGAAGAATATCAAGAGAGAAGAATCAAATAGAAGTATCTCATGCCAAGCATCATAGACCTTCAAAGGACTGTGTAAAGAAAACATGTCCATTTATTTCTGAAGAAAGTCTACTTGTTACCCAGACTCACTTTCTTCCTTTCCTTTCTTCTTCTTAAAAAAAAGGAACACATCAGTCTGGAGCCACCAAGACAGAGCAGATCCACAACCCCCCAACCCCCCTCCCCCTCCCGCCCACTGATGACAACCATGAGCTCAGGACAGAATAGAAAGGCCAGTATCCATGGATTCTGGAAGGAAGCAGCAGTGACAGACTGGGGACAGAAGTCAGAACTTGACGAAGAACACCATGGTGGTGAACTGATTGGTTTTCCTGCCTTGATCTCAGCTCTGTCCTAAAGGAAGTGAGTCTCAGCACTCACCACTGAATCTTTTTTCCTTTTTGTTTATATTTAATGGTATACCTAAATATCAAGTTTTATTGACCTTTCTCCAGCTGAGATTTCTCACCAACACTATTTGCAGGAGTTAAAGCAATCAACAAGTAGAAAACAACATTAAACTCTGAAGGTGCCAAGATAAAAGAAGCAAAGGTAAAAAGCTTATATGCCTTGCTGTGTACCTTAAACAAGTCAAGTTTTGAGTTTATTTATTTTTTTATTATAAACAAAGCAGGGACTGTGTCATACTGCTCACAATATAGTTTATAGAAAAAAATGTTTATTGAGCATTGAATCATTGCCTGGTATGACTCTAGGTTCTTGAGATATAATGGTGAAAAATACACAAACATATTTCCCCCTGTGGTAGAGCACATTCTAGAGGAAAACACAGGCAATAAAATAAATAAATGACTGCATCACAAGGAGAATCACTACAAAGAAAAATAAAGCAGGGTGAATGGATGGAGAGTGCTATGTCATGTAAACTGATCAGGAAAGGCCATTTCTCTCTGTGGAAGTGGCATGTGGATAGACTTCAAAGAGTTGAGGGTAAAATGTAATTACAGGCAGAAAAGGAGCTTTGAAATGGTTAATTCACAAATACACTTATATGTATTCATATTTATAGCTGATACCACCCTCCTTCTGTCTGGTTAAAAGAAAAAATGATGGGTATCTTAGTGTATAGATTGACAGCGCCTCCTATGAAAGCCCAAAGTAGAGTCCCAGAAGTCACATCAGAACTGGATTTGTTGAATTAGTTTTGTTTTCTGGCTTCCAGAACATCTCAGAGACTCCATTAAAAAAAATTAGAGTCACTATCTCTGACAACCTTTCTAATTATGCCTCAGGAATAAACAATTACTATGAGAGGATAGGAATTGTATTTTTCCCTCATGCCAACTTGGCAAGATGGCTAGTAAGTCAGAGGCTATGGCAGTACGTCAGGAAATCAGAGTGTTTGCTGTACTAGAGATTTCTGCCCTGGGTGTGAGAATGAGGAGTGGAAGCCTGCTGGTCCTTTACTCACCATTCATGTACTAGTAAAATCAGCTTAATGTCTATGCTGCTTCTCAAGCTTTTTTTTTTGAAAGCAAAAATTAGGAACCTGTTTTTCGGACACATTTCAAATTAGATAGATGCTCCATAAATATTTGATGAATGAACCAGCAAAGGTCAGTTTTCGTAGTGGTTGTCCTGATGAGTATGGAGGGGAGTATCTTGCAGTTATTTTTAGAAAGTTCACTGCAGCTGCCAATAGAAGATTCCAAGCTTTTTGATTTGTCAGAAAAGTCCAAGCTAGGAATCCAGTCAAGCGTAGCAGGTCAGAACACATGCTCAGGGTATGACACCCCACTGGTTTCAGTTCTGTGGTCCAAGTGGTTTCAGAGATGCACCCAGCAGTTAGCAGGCTGCTGTCCCTCTTCTGGGACAAATGCAAGGCACTTTATTTTAGATGCCTGAGTTCATAAACAGATGACAGTATGAAACAAACGAATTGGCTTTGATGCAGAGTATAATGTCATCCCTTATTCATTGAAAATCTTTTCCCATTTCATAGCATTTGATACATACTTTTTTTTTCTTTTTGTCATCTCTCTTATTACAAAATAGTAATTAATTATTTTTAATTCTCTTGTTTGTGCTTCAGTTGCTGAACTTATATTTACATTATATTTTAAAATGAACCTTATAGAAAGAGTCATCCCTTTAATAATTGTACTATATGACAATGTTTATGTTAACACAGTAAATCAAGTCATTCAATTTTTCATCCTGCTTTACTTTGGGAGTCTTGTTTTGCTACTGATTTATTTGTTCCCACAGTATCTACTAAGTATATATTGGATTAATAGGAAGATAGTGTCATTTTTCACAGACTGGTCTTAGACATGGGGTTTTGAGCTCCAAGGGGCCACTGCCCAGTCTTTACACAGGAGACTGCTTTTTCTTCAATGCAGTTGAACTCCTCAAGTTCCTGGACAAGCATCTTCCCTCGGGAGGCCAGTTAACCTCTTTCCTGCTTTCCCGTGTGTGGTCACAGGCTTTTCCCTTGATTGTTCACAGTAACAGCTGAAACCAGAGGGTAAATCGTGATGAGCATGAACCACAGGTTTAGAAATGATAATGAGAAATAAAATCCCAAAGTAATAAGAGTGATTTATAAATTTCACGTAAACCCACAGGTTCCGTCCCTTTCTGGGTGGTTCCTGGTGAACTGAGAGCTATTTCATCATGAAAAGTGTCAGCTTACCCCAGTCTCCTCATGGCTTCTTTTTTTCTTTACTGGGCATTATCAATTTTGTAAGCGTTGAAAATATAAACATTAAGAAATAGTAGATTGTTATGTTTTAAAATTTGGGGTTAATTTATAAAGTTTAATATACTATGGTTATATATATATAATGTTTCCTCTTAGTCTATGTTTAATTTATGCTGTCTTTTCTGCTTTCTTAAATTATAGTATTTTAAATTTATATTCTGTCAAATTCCCATAAAACTATCACTTAACCAATAATTGGATAATTATCAATAAGTTGAATTTTCTAGGTGTTTCCCTTTTATACCAACCTCTGACACTCTCTGACAGTAATCACATATTATTGTGGTACAGACTATTAGTTGTCCATCTAAATTTATTCTCCCTCTTCTAGTAATAGAGTTTAAACTAAACATTTAGATACCCAACTAGAAAACATTATTCCAATCTGGCTATAATAACTATCTAAGTGAATGTCTTTTTTAGATATAAAGACATGAAGTGAAAAGATCTGATTTTAAGTATACAATTCAGTTTTCACAAATGCTTCGGTTCGTGTAATCTCCATCATTAATAAGACAGAGAACATTTCCAGAGAGTCATCTTGTGCCCTTTGCAAGGTAATCCCTCCCCACATCAAGGCATCCATTGATGTGAATTCTGTCAACATATCTGAATTTGATTTTTCTAGAATGTTTAAAACATATACATTCTAATTTTTGTCTGTTTTTTTTTTTTTTTACACAGCATTTAGTTTTTGAGATTGCTATGAACTTCAGAAGTTTGTTCTTTTACATTGCTGAGAAATATTCCATTGCATGAATATACTACATTTCTTTATTAATATTCTGTTGATGGACACCTAGGCTGTTTGTAGTTTTTGGCTATAGTGAATAAAGTTTCAATGAACATTCTTGCACAAGGTTTTATTTAGATATATGTTTTCTTTTTTTTCCCCCTTGAATAAATACTCGGAAAAGCATTGCTGGGTTTTAGGGTATAGTTTTTTAAAGAAGTTATAAAATAGTTTTTCAAAGTGTACCATTTTACATTCCTATCAACGATGAGATTATTATGAAAGTTCTGATAATAATACTTTAACTGTCAGCAAACTTTCTATAAAGGACTAGCTAGTAAATAAGTTAATCTTTGTGGGCCATACAGTCTATTGCAATTACTAAATTATCCTATTGTGGTATGCAAGCATCCACAGAAAATATATAAATGAATGAGCATAGCTGTGTTCCAATAAACTTTATTTATAAAAAGTGAGACAGCAGACAGATTTGGCCCATAGGTTATAATTTGCCACCCCCACTCTACATCAGCTTCAGCATTTGGTATCATCCATATCTTTCATTTTAGTTTTTTAGGTAAATGTGATTTCACTTGTGCTTCCCTGATGACTAATGATGCTGAGAATGGAATCACATGCTTATTGGCTATTCATGCATCTTCCTCTCAAAAGTGTCAGTTCAAATTTGTTTTCCATCTTTACTGTGTTGTCTATATTTTTATAAATATATAAATTATAAAAGACAAGTCTTTGCTTAGATGTATATCTTTAAATATTTTCTCCCACTGTGACTTAGTTGTTTATTTTCTCAGTGGTAGCTCTTCATGAGCAGACAGATATTTTACTTTTGCAAAAGTACAAGTTATTATTTATATTTTAAAATAGTCTTAGTGTTTTCTCTTTCCTCTTTATGAAATCTTTGCTTCTTTATAATTTTAAAAATATTCTCCATTTTTTTTTCTAGAAGTTTTGTAACTGTAGATTTCACATGTAGGCCTATAATTCAGCAATGTTAAGTAGAAGTAGTTATAGTAAGCAAAAATACTTTTTTTTAACATTAGTAAGTGACTGTTAACAGTATGCAGTAAGAATTGAGGTTTAGAAAATTGTCCTCACTTAAAATAATTAAGAAATATTTTGCCTTTACAGTCAGTATTACCATACTATCCAGGTAGTTTTATCTAACATTATTTATATAGTTTTTGGTAACTGTAAATAAAATAAATAGTGAAAAAATAAGAGCAAATGACTAATGACATCTGGAGTATTTGACCCATCTCAATTTATCCTCCTTTCTAAAAACATTACAAAATCAATAATTCGATATTGACTTTGATGCTTAGATTCTAACCTGATCCTGTGGTCCTTACCACACAGTTTCAAAAGTGTATATATTTTAACTACTATCATGTTCCATATCCACTAAAGAATAGTCTTAAATTATAAATGGTGCCAAAAAAGTACAGTCCAAAGTATGAAAAAGCCATTTTCTCATTAATAATGTAATAACATTAAGTACTCTATTGGCCCACATTTGCATTTCACTGTCTCTTAAGAGCCATTGTACTTGTAATTCAACATTTTTTCATTGATTTAACCAACTAATGCCTTCTTTTTCTCAGTGCTATCTACTCCTGGGAATTTTAAAATTTCAGTACACCCTGATCAGCACAAACAGGCTCTCCTTGGACAGGGTAGCACAGTGGTTAAGTCAGTCTTTCCTATATTTGGAATAATATCAGGATGATTGAACACCTATGTGACTGAATACAATATTTAGAGAGTTTATAAGAGCAACATTGCTATTTTGTGTCAGATTGTCATTTGACACCTGCTCCGTGCCAGCACCTTTTTTTTTTCCATGGAGAGAGGGTATGTTGGGAGGAAGAAAGAGGGGAAAGTAGAAACATCGCTTTTACTTCTGATGGTTTCAAGTAAAGATCTATCTTTAGTTCAGAGCATGAATTCTTTCTCAATTGTAAGAAAGTTCAGGTTATCTTGAGCATGATTTATAGAGGGAAGTTTCCTGGAAAGGTTAAATTTCTTCTCCTTATCTCTCTGGTCATCTTTGGGAAGTGGTAGGGTGAGCAGGATACGATACTGCTCCTTCTATTCACTCTTCTCCTGTAACCAGCCCTTCCTATTTCTTCCGTTTTCACATAATCCAATCAGAGTTTCATTCTCTCCTTGTTTTCTTCTGCCCTCTTCCCCCATAATCTTCATGAAATCGTCAAGAGCCCAGGGCCTCTTCCCAGATCAGTTTGGCACCAAATGTTTTCTTGCTTCCAACCAAGAATTCAGCCCATGTCAGTTCTCTAAAAGCCCTTTCTGCTTGGGACTGCCCTCTTGCAGTGGGTAAATTCTGACTTAGGTCCGTCTTCCTGGAAGTCTTGGAATTTAAACAGCAGACAGTAGTGCTGAGGTGTGAGTGCTGGTGCGGACAGCCCTCCCTCTTGTTCCCCGTTGAACTGCCCTGAGCCTCAAAAGTAAAACATCTCAAAGAAAATGCAGCCTCCTGGGGGAAATGAATATCATTAATCTTTGTATAAAGTGAAGTACTAAGAATTATAGTACCAATGTTAGAAAGTTTTATTCAAATATCAGAAAAACAAGATCTACTGAAAAAATGTCATTGAAGCTGGCTTTCTGGGATACTTAGTATTTTGCTAGAGAAAGAAGAGAGTTGGAGGTAAGGTGGCATCGGGTAGGGTATTTCTAGGCAAAAGCATAGCAGATACAAAGGTACAGAAGAGAATGCATTTTTTTTGCATCGTTTATTCATATGTATACTTACAACAACTATTATACAATGACAACCAGAATGCTGCAATCAATGAACAGGCACTTTTATCCATGGTGCAGATATAACTCAATTGGATTTTTGTTTTCTTTCACACATTTGAAGCTGTATTATTTACTTAGCAGATGCTCTGTATAGTTACCTTGACAGCTACAATTTTATAACCATTGAGCGATGAAGACAAAAGTTCCTAAGCAAAGTGAAAAATTGCTATTCTTTTCAAAATGTCACTCCATTCAACTAATTAATCATAGTAAATATGATATTGCTGTGCAGTTTTAGCCAGTTTCAGAACAATAATTAACATGTGTTCTGTTTGTATCATTGGTACCCATTATACTAACAAAAGTCAGGAACATCACTGACACTCCTAATATTATAACTATGCGATGAGCTACATATCCAATATTTTGCCAGCTTTCTACACTGTCAGACTTAGAAAAAGACACTATCCTCACCTTTCTGAATAATGATCAGTATGGTAGACCATAAACAAAAGATTACACAGTCAGAAAACCATATGGAAGCAGCCTTAACCAGAGTGGACAGGTGTTTCATTGAGAAGTTCCAAATTCCTAATAAAGATGACAATGTATCGTAAGCAAGCAAGAGAAAAGAAGAAAAAAGACAAAGAGAACCAAACTTTATTAAGACTATGAAAATTTCATTGCTCCTCAGTGAAACAGGTGATTAGCTCACACTTTTCTGCTTCATCTTCTTATTTCTTTCTTCAATTACAGTTTGCATTCAATATTATTTAGTACTGGTTTCAGGTATGCAGCACAGTGGTTAGACAATCATATGCTCTACAGACCGTTCTCCCCAAAGCTTCCAGTACCCACATGGCACCTTACATAGTTATTGCAATATTATTGACTATATTCTTTATGGTCTACTGTACACCCTGTATTTCTTATTAATGTAATGGTCAGAAGTTTTCTTCCTTTAATGGAGTTACAGATATGAATGAATTTGGTATATAGAGATGCAGAGCCTTGAGATTGCCAGCAACAAGGAAGCCGGATAGAGGCAAAAGTGTCAGATGTCTTGACAGCTGCCATCCACGGAATTGAGTACAAATGCTCACAAATCCTGGTTCTAATGCCACCATTGTCCTTAGTTCAGACAAATGAATGTATTTTAATGGTTTGCAATTATCCTGTATATCAAAATTTTAAGGGAGACATGTTCTTATCTTCACTTTAAAATTTAGCAGTGATGTAAATTTTGTCAAAACATTCCACTCTGTCTTATTTTCCTCTCCTTAAGATTGAGTTAGTAACAACTCTCCTCCCTACTTGAAACTGGTTCATTATTGGAATACCAAAATATAATAGACCTTGAAATTGTTTTCTTGTATTTCATGTGAAATGCACGTGACAGTTTGTACTATATATATGAAGGTTTTATTTTTTTCTAGACAGGATTCTGGGGTTCTGCGGAATGTAAATTTAATACATGCAGACAAGTAAGATGGGAATCAGGCTACTTGTTACTAAAATTGAGCTAGACAATCCATCTTGGACTGACTAGGAGATGTGCATTTTGCAGTGATATCTGCTGAGTTGGAATCATTGTCCCACTGAAGCACTCAACACCGACGCATCTGCAGCCTCCCTGAAAGTGGAAGGCATCTTAGGGACAGGGAAGAATGGGCACAGCCTAAAGAAAGGCAGATCCCAAAGAGACACACAAATAAAGAGTGGAGCCCATATTTGCAATGATAATTTTCTAAATGCTGCCAAGCAAGTAAGAAGAGAGAATAGGCAGAGAAAATTTAAAAGTTTCCTCCCCATATTTCCCAGAGGGTGGAAATTTCTATTTCACTCTCAAGTTAGAAATACAGTGAGACAGAAGAAAATTTACCCTGCAGATCCCTTTCATTTAGTCATCTCATACCTTTAATTTTGACTCTTATGGTTAACTCAGGGCTCTACCTGTCTCCCACAGGGGATCAGACAAGCAGTGTATGAAGGCAGTCCTGGTTTGACCTTTATGAAGCAGTCTGCTAATACTATCATATGCAATGCCTCCTTTGAAAATCACCCCAAACGGCCCTAGCTGGTGTGGCTCAGTGGATTGAGTGTCCCGAAGGGTTGTCAGTTTGATTCTTGGTCAGAGCACATGTGTGGATTGCAGGCCAGGTGCCTGGTTAGGGGTGTGTGATTGATCTCACATATCACTGTTTCTTTCCCTCTCTTCCCCTCTCTAAAAATAAATAAAGGAAATCTTAAAAATATATAAAGCAAAAAACTCCTGAGATGTATACACACAAAACATTCTGAAATTGGTTAGAGTAGTAAAATAGCCCCAAAGCTAAGTTACATCTTTCATCCACATGAACCACTATAATATGTTTCAATCTTGCTTTAAGCCATACCCAGGGCCAAATAAGAAACTGTAGAGAAGCTCATTTTAAAAGTTGTTCCATTATTCAGTCATGGATTGAATAAATAATATGGATATCTATTATATATCAGGTATGCTTATTGGTGCTATTTATATTTCAGTAAATAAAATAAATATACACCCAAAACCTCATCATTATAATGATACTAGGTAATACTATAATATGTAAGATAGTACATTATATGGTTGTGATTATTGTGGCAAAAAAGTAAAAACAAATAGAAAAGTTACCTTTTCTATTTTTCTGATGAAAGTAGGCTTTATTGAAAAAGTGACACTGAACAGAAATTTAAAGGAAGTATAATAGTGAACTAGCATTTCAGGTAGAAAGAAAAAAATAAATCTCATTATGATTTTTATCTACTATTATTGAGAAATACATTTCAAGGATATAAAAATTAAATGAGAATGCATTTATTCAAACACAGACATGTGAAATTATAGTACTTAAAAATCAATGTTCTGGTAATATTTTAGTGACTCTAAGTTTATAAACAGCTTTTAGTAATAGAACTCTTTCGGTTTGCAAATCTCACCTGGAACCTTAGTTTATAAAGAAGCTAAAAGCAGGGCTTCTCCATAAAAGTAGGGATGGGAGGCCTCCCTCATAGTCATCGGTCACACAAAGAACACGTTTTGAATTTTCAAAAATAGTAAGCGCCAATGAAAATAAGTAATGTTGATTTACATATACAAATAGGGAAGTAGTGTTTCATAACATACAAACAAATAAATATTGTACAGAACAATTTGCAACATGAAATCTTTAAAAACTGCCAGGTGGGTTATGTGGGTAGGTACATGGAGGAAAAAAGATGGGAAAAACAGTTATTAATAGTAGTTACCACAGGGAAGAGAGCTACAGAATTTGAACAAAAAAGATCTATACCATATTGGCTTTTTGCAAAGAATTTTAATTATTTTGCATTTAATATATATTACTTTGAAAAAAAGGAACCACTGTTCAATATTATCACATGGTAACTTGAAAAGAGATATTTATTCAAATTCTTTTCAATTTAAGTCTAACTCAAATAGCGAAAACAATAGGATCATTAGGTACCACTACGGAATTCTATGCAAACCTCAGGCATGATTTTAATCTGCCAAATACCCCTGTCTACACTGTATTATCAATCACTCAGACTCACTATTAAGACTGTTAGAGCAGATGGTGGTTCCTAAGATCAACCATAATTCATGGCTCATGAGAAGAAGCATCTCTCTAAGAATTACATAGACAGTTTATATTTGTATCACATATGCCATCCAACATCTGTCAGAGAATAATTATTTTCTCTGCCAATTTAGGATGAACTTACTAACCACAACCTTATTCCCTAATATAATAGTTGTTGTATTAAATAAATATGTCAGGAGTGACTCAGTTATTTGGAAGATTTTCCAACTGTATTTTTAATGACAGTTTCTCCTTAAAGTTACCAGTTTCTATGCTATCTATGAAGTAGAAGATAAAAAGACAAAAATCTTCCTCTCTGAATAGAAGTGCAAAATGGTGGGAAAAAAAAGACAGTGTGCTCCACATCTTCAAACCTTAAAATATTAGGAAGAAAGTGGAAAAGGCAGGGAAAGTGATATCTGGGGCTTCCAATAATACAGGTATAATATCTTACTAATGCCATAGCCACTGTGATAATTAATTTTATGTACTTGACTGAGTTATGAGGTACCCATATATTTGGTTAAATATTGTTCTAAGTGTGTCTATGAGTGTTTCTGGATGAAAGTAACACTTGACTTAGTAGACTCTCAAGTGATTGCCTTCTCCCATGCGGGTGGATGTCATCTATTGTGTTTGAATCCTGAGCAGAACACTAAGCTCAGTAAATAAGAGAGAAACCTTTTTCTGTGCCTGTGTTTGAGCTGGGACACAAATCTTCTTCCATCTTCAGACTCAGACTTGAACTGGAACTAACCCATGGATGCTCCTGAGTCTCCAGCTTGCAGATTGCCAATCTTAGGGCTACCACATGCACTTTTTGAAATTAAAGAATACTTATAAATATAAGGGATAAAATGTTATTTTCATTCTCTACTTTTTCAGGCCACTGATCTAGACTAGAAGAGACACTGGCTGATTCCACCATCCTGTGTATTTACTGACTGTTCTACGGTTCTGGTCTCCACCTAAGAAGCACTTCATCCCATTGCTTCTTGGACATTCAGCCCACTGAAAATCCTGCTGACTCTAACATTGAATTTTTGGTGACAACAAAATATGGGCACACCATGCAGGTAGGTGTACATCTTGAAGCTTGCCGTTCAGCCTGATTCCTGCCTGGATTACCATACAGGACATGGTACCATGGTAATGGTGACCACTCTCAGCCCTCGTTCAATATTTTATCTACTTCAATTTAATGTGAAAGTCATTGCTGTATATTTATAGTTAAGGTTACTCATGATGTAAACTCAGAAGCATTCCAAACACAGGGAGATACTAAATGGATTGGGGAGTATTGGCAATAACTTGGTATGGGTTGTGAGAGGAGAACATTTTTGATTCTATATATTCAATGAAACATAAAGTAACAGATGGCCCTCTCTCTATATAGTAACTTCTCACTCAGCTGCCTATGCTCTAATTTGTTTAGTGAAAACAGGCATTTGCAATGGGTTCCATTTCATCTATAAGAAGCTACCCTTGTGGCATATACATGTAGGCTTTCTTCTCTTGATTCCAGCTGGTTTTCATTCAACAAGCCTGCAACTTGTGAAACAGGAGGATCAATAGTCAAATTTAGTTACTCTAAAATCTTTTGCTTAAATAAGACGTAGAGGATCTTTGCTTCCCTGATCTCATTTTTGTTAATTTTTTTTGAGATAATTATAGATTCACATGCAGTTGCAAGAAGTAATACATAAATGATACATAAACTTTATGTAGTATGGGAAAGGAAAAGTTTTTCCTTTATACCTGTAGGGTTTTTGGCTTGCCTATTAATTAAATTGCCATAAAACAGATTAAGAGAAGAAAAACAAATTTAATTGTGTATGTACAGGAGCTCCACAAAGACAATGAAACCCAAGGACAAGTCAGGCAATTGAGGCTTATATGGCCTCCTGAGCTAAGGACAGGGTTAGGGCCTGGGGCTTCCACAGGGAGGAGGGTAATTCCCAGGACAGCAAGAAGAGCAGATGTTTGCTAATTAGATATTTGTCCTGTCATTTACATAGGTCATTCAGATAAAAAATGTTTCTCTGATAATAGCTCTCTTTCTGAGCCAGGCTGCCTATCTAAATTCTTTAAGTAGTTAAAGTAAAGGTAAAAGTTTCTATTGAGCCCATAGGTCTTGATTGCCTTCAGCTCAAAATAATCCACACACCAAAGGAAGACATTCTGAGGAAGCTAGTGCTCACCCCTTCCATAGTTTCCCCTAATGAACACACCTTACAGAACTGCCACAATTCCACTTTAACACCTGTAATAAAACCTCTTGTTTATTATTTTATACTTATGATCTTTAAAATCTCTTCTGCCATGTAAAGTGACATATTCATTGGTTCTGTAGATGAGGACATGAACTTCTCTGGAGCAGCATTATTCTGATTAGCGCAGTCCCTGAACTGTAAGCATCGACTCAAATCAGACATGATATTTATATTATAACTAGAAAGCTTTTGGGGATGAAATGAATCTATCCTATAACCTTTGTGTAAATTCAACTTCCAGTTTATTTAAGGAGAAAAGGACTTCCATGGAGAGAAAGGAAAATGACCTAACAAATATTTTCACCATGAAAGCTGAAGTTATTCTTGACACTTTTCTCACTTTTAAGTATATTTTATTGATTATGCTATTACAGTTGTCCTAATTATTTCCCCTTTGCCCCTCTGCCTTGTATCCCCTTCCCTCCAGGAATCCTCCCTTAGTTCATGTCCATGGATCATCTGTGTAAGTTCTTTGGCTTCTCCATTTCCTATGCTATTCTTAGCATCCCCCTGTCTACTTTGTTCCTACTAATTATGCTTCTTAACCCTTGCACCATTTCTCCCATTCTTGCCCTTCCCCCTCCCAACTGATAACCCTCCAAATGATCTCCATACCAATGATTCCGTTCCTATTCTGGTTGTTTGCTTAGGTTTTTTTTTTTTTTTTTTTTTTGGTTGTTGTTTGTTTTTTAGGTTCAGTTGTTGATAGTTGTGAATTTGTTGCTTTTTTAATATTCATGGTTTTGATCTTCTTCTTTTTAAAAAATAAGTCCCTTTAGCATTCCGTGTAATAATGGCTTGGTAATGATGAAGTCTTTTAGCTTTACCTTGTCTGGAAAGCTCTTTATCTGCTCTTCACTTTAAATGATAGCTTTGCTGGATAGAGTAATCTAGGCTGTAGGTACTTCCTTCATCACTTTGAATACTTCTGGCCAGTCCCTTCTTGCCTGTAAAATTTCTTGGCATGCTTGGACATGTTCCAGAGGTTCCTAAGCCTATCCTCATGTTTTTTTGAATTCTTGTTTCTTCTTCCTGTTCTGGCTGAATGTTTGTTTGTTCCTTATGCTCCAATTCATTGAGTTGAATCCCAGATTTCTTCCCTTCATTGTTGGCTCCCTGTGGATTTTTCTTTATTTAACTTAGTGTAAACTTCATTTCTTCCTTTATGTTTTTGCCATACTCAGTGAGTTCTCTGAGCATCCTAATCACCAGTGTTTTGAACTCTGTACCTGATAGCTTGGCTATCTCCATTTTGTTTAGTTCTTTTTCTGGGTGGTTGTTCTGCTCTTTCACTTGGACCCTATTTATTTGTCGCCTCGATTTGGGAGCGTCCCTGTGTTTGTTTCTGTGTATTAGGTAGAGCTGCTTTAACTCTCTGTCTTAGTAGTGTGGCCTATTGTAGAAAAGGCACCTGTAGACTGTGTGGGGCAGAGCCTTAAGTAATTGTCAGGGTGGGGCAACCCGCTTTACTGCTTTGTGGCTTTGTGTTAAGGGGAGGACTAAAAGAGGGGAGAACACTACCGCCTGGCTTCTAGAGGTATTCCTGGAACACTCCCTATTTCCACTAACTTTATCCACTTCTCATATGCAACTGGTGCCCTTTTAGCTGCTGCCCTGGTGATGAAACCCAGAGTGGGTGAATTTGTGTACATTCTAATTCCATGCAGGCCCTTTAAGTGGCAAAAACCTCTCAGTTCCTTCTACTGCCTCAATCCCCACTGGTTTTTACATCCAGAGGTAAAGAGAATTTATCTTCCTGGTGCTGGAACCCTGGGCTGTGTGGTCTGGCCTGAGGCTGGGATGGCTTGCCCCCAAGGTATCCCTCCTGATTTTTATCCACTATAAATGATTATGGGACTGTCTACTCCACCAACACTGCTGCCACCTCAGCCTTTCCATGCCACACCACCTTTCCACCCATCTCTGCAACTCCACCCCTCCTATCTGTCTGGATGAATGTGGCTTCTTTAAATCTTTGGTTGTTAGACTTCCATACAGCTAAATTTTCTGATGGTTCTGGGTGTTATTAGTTTTGTGATCTGGTTGTGATTCTTTCTATGGTTGCCCCAGGAGGCAAATGGTGTCTACCTACTCCTCCACCTTGACTGAAAGTTCTCACTTTTCTTTATTTGCCCCCAAACCCATCCACTCAATAACAAGTGTTACTGATTTAACTTCCTAAATATGTCTTCAATCTTCTGCTGCTATGACCCCGACTTAACAGTCTATGCACTGCAATGCTATTAAAGGTAGGGATACTGTCTCTCTTCCCTACAGACTGAATACAGTGAATCCAAAGACTATCTCATTGATCAAGAGAGTTAAAAATAGTGCCTTTGCTAGAACAGCCAGAACAGAAATTAAAAGGAAGGCCTAACTCCTGTGATACATTATATCACATTATATAGTGTGTTTATGAAAAACTATTGGTTTTATTGCTTGTTTCCAGTATGAAAATCATTTTTTAAAGTGAATAAATTATCTTTTGGGGGAAAAAATATCAGAGAAAAACACCACAGTGATTCAAAACAATGTGCTATTGTTTTAGTTCAAGAAACATGCTACAAAAACAATCCAAAGAGCTGTACCTCTTCCATCCTGGAATAATTTATCTAAATAACTGTAAGCAAACAAAATATATACTTATTGTTTCTCATTTTATTAGGTGAAAACAACCTCCAGCTAACTAAAATTAAATACAAGTCCGAAATTCAAAAGATATGATTCTTTTAGCAAGATATTATGGTCTGCTTTGTAGCACCAGAATCCCAATAATTTCCTGTGTTGAACTTCTAACTCCCAGTGTCTCAGCTGTGACTGTATTTGGTGATAGGTCATTAACAAGGAGATAAGGTTAATATGGAATCCTTAGAGTGGGCCATAAACTAATATGACTAATATCCTTACAAAAGAGATTGGGAAGAGAGAGGGAAGGTCATGTGAAAGTAGAGCATGGAGAATCTACTTTGTGAAGATCTACGTGGGTTCCAAATATATGTTCCAGATGCCCAATGATGTCATCAAGGACAGGATGAGACTGCCATGAAGAGAGGAAGAGGCAGTGTCAGTCAACAGCTGCCCTCACTTGCAGGCCTGAGATCACCACCAGGGCTAAGAAGTTAACTCCAGTCCAAAGAAGTACTCGAGGCCTCCAGCCATCCCCTCCCCATGTCCCAGGAGAAAAACCCTAAGAGACCTAGAAGGGGCCTGTGTAATCCCTAAGTTTAACCCTCAGTAGCTACACAATAAATGCCTCTCTGGGATCTAGAGCACAGATGATAATGCACTATTGCCCTGTGACATACACTCCCAAAATGTAAGATATTATTTTTCTTGCAAGACCTGGCAGTTTCATTTGGGAGACTCTAATAAGTCCACATCCACAAATAATTCCAAAATGTGATTTACCAGGCATCTAGTCATAAATGTTAGATTAATGTTACAGGTTATCTATGATATATAGAGAAAAAGGAGATAAATACTTTCAAATTATGGTGGTCAGAGAAAGCTTCATGAGAGGGGTGAAGTTCTAATAAAACCCTTGCATTACAAATAGAATCAATTTATATAAAGGGAAGAAAGACATTTCATGCATGGAAAACAAATGTAAGCCAAAAATACAAAGATAAAAATTGAAGATACCATGTACCATTTTTCTAAGGAGCTATGAAGAATTTATATAAGCCATAAATAACATGCGTAAGAGTGACTATGTGGATGTTGCCAGTGTTTGAAAAGCATGAGTCTTCTATTTTACAGCCATACATAAATTGTTGGTTAAAATTTTGTTCTTGACTAGCCAACACTATAATTCATGGGAGCAGAAGTAAAAGGTGTATACCTTTTAAATTTATAATGTGATAAATTCACGTGGATTTTGCTGACTCCAATGATTGTGAAAAGTTACAGTATTTCCCCTTATCCATGGGGGATACATTGCAATACCTCCAGTGGGTGCCGAAGCCCACTGTAGTACCAAAACCAATATACACTGTTTTTTCCCATACATATCATAAAGTTTAATTTATAAATTAGACATAGTAAGAGATTAACAATCAATAACCAATAATAAACTAGAGCAATTGTAACAATATACGGTAATAAAAGTTACGTGAATGTGGTAACTCTCTCTCAAAATATCTTATTTACTGTATTCACCCTCTTGTGTTGATGTGAGATGATACAATGTCCATGTGATGAGGTGGAGTGAGGTGAATGATATGAGCATTATGATATAGCTTTGAGCTGTCATAAGGGTTATTTTAACACAAACAATGTAATACCACAACAGTCAATCTGGTAACCAAAGTGGTTAGTAAGTGAATAATGGGAAAGGAGCAAAATATCATGGATACACCGGACAAAGGGATGGTTCATGTCTTGGGCAAGACAGAGCAGAACAGTGTGAGATTTCATCACACTATTCACAATGGCATGCAGTTTAAAACTTATAAATTGTTTATGTCTGGATTTTTTTATTTAATATTTTGGACTGTGGTTGACCACAGGTAACTGAAGCTTCAGAAAGTGAAACCATGAATGAGTGGGGACTACTATACATAAATATATCAAATCATCATCCCATTATATGCCTTTAATTTACACAATGTTAGCTGCCAGTTATATATCAATAGAACTGGGTTGGGCGAAGCTTCAGTCCTGCATGGACTTAGCTGGACCCATTGGAAGATATGGCCTCTCTGATTGAGGCTCAGTTGAAGCACCAAATTGAAAGTTTAGAGTATGGCTGCTCCAGTGGATGCCTGGATGAGCAGTTGATATAACCCAGTAATACATCAGAGTGAGCACCCATCAAGCAGGCCTAACCTATGAGGTACAGGAGAAAGGAAGAGGCCGCCAGGTAAATCCCTCTATACTTCTCATTCCAAAGGAATGTTCTAAAGCATGGTTCTTTTATAAAGTCTAGAAGATACCCAAAAGTCTAGAAGATACCAGATCTACTGGCTGCATTTTTAAATGAAGCTGAGGCTCCTTGGATGTGATGGTCTCCTAGGGCTGCCACAGCAAAGCAGCATGCACCAGGTGGCTTAAGGCAATAGGCATTCCTTCTCTCACAGTTTCAGAGTCCAAGAGTCTGACAGGACTATGCTACTCGAAAGGTTCTAGAGGGGATTCTTGTTTGCCTCTTCCTGCATCTGGTGGCCCTAGGCATTCCTTGATTTGTAGCAACATCACTTTGATCTCCGCCTCTGTCTTTACATGGCCTTTTCCCCAATGTGACTGTGTCTCTCTGTGTTCTCTTCCCCATCTTATAAGGACCCCAAACATGTTAACTTGTTATACCTACAAAAATCCTTTTTCCAAATAAGGTCACATTCGCAGGCACCAGGTGTTAGGACTTAGCGTATCTTTTTGTTTTTCTTTTGTTTAATTTTAAATATTTTTATTAAGGTATAATTAGCATATAATATTATATTACTTTCAAATGAACAACATAGTGATTTGATATTTACATATTTACATGCCTTAAGTTGACCAACTGTAATAACTCTAGTACCCTTTTTTTAGGGATACCTTTCAATGCCAAGACTTGGTAATACAACATCTTGAATTTGCTTCCCTCCCTTCTTGCCTCATTTACTTTCTCTCTCACTCTTTGTTGCCCTGGAATTGAACCTTTCAATAAAACTTTACCATATCCACCCAAAAATATATAAAGAAATTTTATAACATTAAAAAATATAATTTCATGGCAAAAATCATAAGAAAATTAAAAATAAGTAGTAAATTAGAAGATACTTACAATAAATATCACAACTAATTGCTACAATTTGCAACATATTAGTAAAGATTTAACATGAAGTAGAAAACACTGAAACATGAGAAAAGTGGGAAAGTAAAAGACAATGAAACAATGATGCAAAGTGGCTCTTAAAAATAGAAGTAAGTTTTCAGCTTCACTCGTAATGAGAAAAATGCAAATTTACACTTTCCTGAGAAACCTTTTCTTAATTGAAAAAATTCAGCATTTGACAACATTCTGTTGGCGAGGCTGCCAGAAACGGGCACTGGGGCACTGTCCTGGACTGCAGGTGTTAGTGCAAAGAGGCGAATGGTCCCTTTCCTGCTCGCTGAACCTGCGGAATAATGGAGGGATTTCAGGCAGCACTTCCCTCTTGGCCGGGGCTTTTGCACTGTCTACAGTATGCACCGTCATCCAACGTGGCTCCACTCTCATTATTCACTAACAGCCAAGCAATCGCTTTTAAATTTTCTTTCAATAGTATTTGCTCTTATTAATCCACTGGTCAGCCTACCCTTCTAAAAAAAGAAACTGGGTTTCCTCAAAAAGATGTTGGTAATGCTTTTTAAATACTTTTTTTATCTTACTCTTTTCTGAATTCCCACAGCACTTACTGACGACTCTGAACTTCACATACTGGACTTTTGATATTGCGCAGCCTCATTTTTACACTTAAAAAAGTAAATAAAATAAAAGATACACAAACTGTTCTACTTCCCTTCAAAAACTTCTAACAGCTCAACCTATGCTATTTTCTGGTTTTGATCATAAATTTATTTTTTAAGTCATCAGATTTATAGTGTGGCCATGGCTTGCATGATCATTAGATATTAGAGCATTATAAAATGGATGCAAAAGTAGGAAATCAATTTACTTTAATTTAACAGCTGTCTGTTAACTTTTAAATGATACCTTTCTTTATCTTCATGTAAAATAAAACTTGTTTTCATGTTTTCATGGGCACATGTTATACAGCTCAGTCACATTGGAGAAAGATGTGACCGTGTGTCTAAATTTCAGCCAGTAGAAGTTATGTGAGCCCTGTATAGGCCTCTTAATGTACAAACTCCATGCTCTTCCTTTTTGTGGCAATGTAGACTAGCACTGTGAATTCGGAGGCCAAGTAAAAATGTAGCAGATCCTTGAGTTGGAATAATCCTAGTAGTTCAAATTACACTCTAAATGGAGAGGAGCTACCCGCCTATTTGGATATTTGCTTTGAACTTTAAAGTAATAAACAGTAATCATGTTTGAGCTATTACAGAATTTAGGGTTGCTATTAAACTACCGTTAGCTGGACTAATATGTACTCATCATTAATTAAGAAATGAAAAAAGGAGGAAAAGTGTTTTGCCAGCAAATAACAAGAAATGCCCTGAATACTGACAGGCACTGAATTATGCACAAGCAATGCAGAATTTATTTTGGTAAAACTTTCTGTATATTTTGTTTATCAGTATTTTAATCAAAGTGTTTCGGCTCAATGAAACCAGGAACAAAAGTGAAAGGAAGGGAAACTGGAAAAAGGGAGTTGAAGTTAAGGCTTAGAACCTGTGAGAAATTTTAAAAAAATTGGGGGCGAGTAGAAAAATAAGGGTGTTAAAAAAGAAACAGCAGGAGCTGCTAATAAGTACACACGGATGCTTTGAACTATTATGTTTCATCCACACAGTATCTCCTTTGAGGGAATTATTATTACAAATATAAACAATGATGACCTTTGTTTTTCTTGATGGCTTGATGTCATATTTTCCTTGACTCCAGGTAACTCATGGTCTGAAATTCAAAAGATATTTTAAGTCTCAAGGTGGTTAAACATTTGAAAATGTAAAGTTCATGCTGTTCAAACTTTCCTTGGACACCAGATAGGTTAAGTTTCAAAAGAGTATTTGACTGATTTTCAAGTCATCTTTTAGTCCTCAGAAATAGATCTTCTGTTTCAAATGATTGTATGCCACGTTTTAAACCTTTATATCTAAAAGTACTGTGAAAGGGCTCTTTGATGACTTTCAAAGAAATTGGAATTTAGTATAAAACCTAGCAATTTATTCTAATTTGGGGACTGAAGGTGAGTATTTTAGGTGAATAGTTTGGCAAATAAAAGATTAAACAGTCACTAGTTGAAAACTATTTAATATCTATATAACAAAATATCTTTATTCCAATAATTGTCAGTGCTAAACTATTTAAACACATTAGCAATTACTATAGATCTGTGTAATCTATTCCTACATTTATAGTTTTCTCCAAAATTGGCTTTAACAATGCTTGAATAACATTTTATTTCTATCCAACAATTTATGACTAATATTTTAATCTAAACTTATCAATAAAATAAACACAGTAGTATGTGTTTTAATGAACTGCATGCACTTACTTATTTTAGAGAGAAATTAACAATGCTAGAAATATTAAGGAAATATATTTTAATTTTCCATCTTTTAAAATCAAACGCCAACTGTCCTTGGCATTAAGAAAGGTAGTCCTTTCTCCTTTTTCTGTAAGAAAAATAAATCTTGGGGACAAAAAAAAAAAGTATTCATTCTCACGTTTATGTATAGAAACTTCTAGAAAGTATAATGAATTTATAGTTTAATATACCATTAACCTGTCCGACTCCTTTCCTGTGTAGATGAAAGCAATGAATTGGATATTTTTCATGCTGAATGGAAGATTCCTTTGGCAGGAAATAAACTTGCCTCATTAATTTGAATGCTAATATCCCACTACCCCCCTGCAATATCTATAAAGTGAAAAGCTCAGAACTCTCCCACCATGCTGTATATTTCCCAAGGCTTCTGAATGAACGCACATGCCTTCCCAATGGCGAAAGGGCAGTGGGGCTTTCCAATTACTTAGGTTCATGTTTATAAAAAAATATTATGCTTACCAAAAAAGGGAACTATCTGTATGTATAAACTTATAAACAAAACTAGGAATATTTGCTAGCAGAAAGTACTGGGGATATTTGCAGTAAAAAGAAAAAAAAGTATATATATATAGTAGAAATCTGAAAAATCTATGGTTTTCAATATTAATAATAGATTTCTGGAGCCATATTCTATTGTTTTACTTTAATAAGAGTAAACGATGCTGTTCATTTACTAAGTACCAAGTACAGTGTTAGACATTGTATAAAGCATTACCCTATTCAGTCTTTGTAGACGGCCTATGAGATAGACACTATTACAATCACAAATCTCACAAACGAGGAAATTTTTTTCTTACTAAAATTCTGTATTTGTACTTATTATATGCCTAGCCATATACTATACTGAGCACTGTGTAAATATCAATCACCTATTCATAACAATCTTTTAGATAGGCATTCTTATTGTACTCATTTTAGAGGTGAGAAAACTATAGGTCAGGAAAGTCATACATTTACCCAAGGTATGCAACTACTAACTGGTACAAACTAAAACAGACTGATTATAGATCACCACTCAGGGTGGTGTTTCTCAAATTTTATTTTCCATTATTATCCTCTTAAGGAGCTTTTTAGAACCCCTTTCCTCCTAATTTCCTCCACTCTCCCCACAACTTTTTAATACTACAGATAGACTTTTTAATGCAATGTAAATATATTTGTGCTTTATATATATATATTCACCTCCCTAGGAGCCAATTTTTGTACCTGTAGGGAAAATATCAGCCCTGTTGTGAATATATGACTTAGAAGGATTAAAATACATTTATACCAAGGTCTTTTTGACATATCACTCTTAGACTCAGGCAAGAACTGTCCCTTCTCTGCAGCCTAAACTTTCAAGTGTTGCTTTAGTTCTCTTCCAACCATACTGCTTCCCATAGGAACAAGGAATCCAAGAAGTGCAAGGGTGTGACATTTCATGCTCCACTTTTGAACTGCACCATCCATCAGAAAACCACTATTCCCAGCCCAAATAGGCTTCTAGAACCTACTTGAGTCTCTTCCCCAAGTCTAAGTCTAAACACATGGCAGTATGTGCACCTGAGGGCTTAAGTGCAGGTTTACAAGGGTCTTTAGATAAAGTGTTGACTTGTAAGTAGGAGAGAGATCTTTCTTGATGCAGGACAGAACAGAAAGAGGAACAGTTAGTGACCCGCATGTCAAGGAATGGCTGTCAGATTTCCTCTTGTGACCATTTTCAAGGCAGAACTTGAAGGAGTTTGAGAATTCTCAATTTCAATGTGGTCTTCAAGAACATTGTGAAGAATATTTATTAAAATAGGAGGACAGGCTATATGTTAAGAGTTGGTTAGCTTAATTTATGTTTGAAATATCATGAGAAGTATGAGTATATAGGCTTCTAATTAGAATACTTTAATTTTGAACTTATTTAACTCCAGAATTCACACATTCTTAATTTTTAACTGAGTTGCTTTTTAAAATATAAATAGAAAAGTGTGTTGATGGAAATAGCTAAGTTATTATTTGTGATGATTGGCAATCTTGCCTATGAATTTCTGTTACTTATTTTAATAGAACATATCAAAACTTTCTTCTAGATATTTCATCATGTTCAAAATTCATCTTGTTCAAAGCCTTGAAGTTTAAAAATTAGTACAAGGTTGATCTGAAAAATACTTCTAATTTCCAACAAAATGCAACTTCAAAAAATCAATATTATATTAGTTCTGTTGTTAGAAATAATGGATGAAGAATTGAAAACAAAGAAAAAGAATAGCCAGAGAGAATAAGAAAGAAATGACATTTATACAAGGGCAAACTTTCTTGGTAAATAAAGATCTCCCAACCAAGGAAGAATAATATTTTCATTAAAAGTTAATATACCTTTATTTTAGAAAATGCTCTTTGAAAGCCTTATATACACATGATGAAAACCCGACAGCCAAATCCTATAGAGGGAATTTATATACTTGAGATGGGATAGAGCAATAATATAGAAAATGCTCAGAAAATTTTTGATTTCATTAAAAATTCTTCTGATGATTTTAATGGCTTTTCTATTACAAGATTTTTGTGAATGTATAAAGGTAAATGGAAATGATGGCTACATCTGTCTCTCTTAAAATTATTGTCAATTCAATAGGGAGAGGTCAAACTGGAGTGCTTAATTAGTTTTCAGCTTTTCTGTCCCTAACGTCTCCTCTCCAGCCTGCTTATAATGCACTGTCCCACTTACTCCACTATTAAATTAAAACCTATTGTAATGATATGGAAGTATATATATTTTTTCTAAGTCTCAGTCTTTGCAACAAGGTCACATTTGGCATATTTTTATATCATGTAAGAATACATACACTTTATAGTTAGTACTCTCAAACAAGTTTATATTTTTAATATAAAATAACTATGAATATGTATTGGTATTTAATACTGAAAAGCAAAAGGAAAAAAAAAAAAGGAGAGAGAACATACTTAACAAAGACATGCCTGGTCAACAACAAATGTACCTACAAGAAGGGAAATGTGATTTATTCTTTAGATGACATGCTCATGTTGCAACCACAATCTGAAAGTTTAAACACATGTAAAATGATATGCATTTCTATGTTGTAGTATCTTATAAAAATATTGCACAAGCAGAAAAGAAAACTAGACAATGGTGTAGTTAGTAAAGTGAATTTTGTTACTAAAATGACATTTAAGAAAACAGACTGTGATAAAAGTGTAGTATACTCTTTAAAAAATTCCAGGTCTCTGAAAGCATTCTGGATTGAATATTATTATGGTAAACCACTTGATACATAAAAAGCTTATATAAAGTCTATATATTTTAACTAACATTGTATCTGCCCCAAATTAATCAATTTGGGAACTAATCAATATCATTTTGAACAAAGCTTAACTGTTGATGGATAATTGAGGAAATTTGTGTTCATTAACCAAAGTAGCTGTTTCATCTGGTGTTTAATTTTATACCTGGGAAAGGCATAAATACACATGGATGCTAAAGGGAGAAGGTCTGCTAATACCCATGGGGAAGAAAGAATAATTAATGCATTATGCCTTGTTCCCTTGTTCTTTGCTAATGATGCATTTCAACAAATCTTTGAGCACATCAGGGGGCAGGGTTTGCTATGCCTCACTTTTAATTAGCAAATGAAATAAATAAGAATAAATTCAGAAGTACCTGAAAAAGTGGTTTACTAAGAAACAAAATAAAATTACTTTTTGTAAGTAATGCATTAAGGTTAACCACATCCAACAATGCATATGTGTATTAACTGCTGAATTCCAAATATAACAATAAGTGGAATACAGTCTTTGCCTGTGAGTTCATAACTTATATGTTTCAAAGGTAATTATTTAAACAAGACAAAGAATATCAACCCCAAATCATGAAACTACTGTCTCAAAGGAAAATTTTTGTTTGTGGGTTAGAAAGTGATATCTGCACTAGGTCTATTGAGATCATACACACACACACACACACACACACATATATAAAATATATAATGTTTTGACATTGATTGTGAAATATGTATATTATTATTAACATGAAAATATTATCATGATTGTCCACATTAATCTTCCACCAATGGGACCAAAAGCCACTTTGGAAACAGTTTGACATCAGCATCACAGAAGTAAGAAACAGGTAATGTTCACACCTCTGCTTTCTTCTGTCTTAATGTCTCCTGTCATTAATGTTTATTATGGACTAGACACTGTTCTATGCATTTTACATACAAAGGTCTGTCCAGAAAAAAGTCCAGCTATTGTTACACTAACAAGAACAGTTTGTGGGACATCTGTGTAACCTGGCAGCCAAGGACAGTGGACTGGAATGCACATGTCAGAACAATGATGACCTCACTGTACTAATCAGTGAGAAGCAGTAGTCATTACTGACTGAGCATGAATACTGTGTGGCTGTGACATTCAAATGACTGAGCAAGTAGAGCAACAAATCTGAATCAAATTTTGCATTAAGCTTGAACATTCCCTCACGGAAACTACTTGAATGATTCAGAAGGCTGCAGCTATGGGCACCTGGTGACTGGCAGTTTCATCACAACAACACGCCCATTCATGGATCACCTCTCCTGAAGAGTGTTTTGGCAAAACATCTAATCACCCAGGTGATTCAGCCCCTCCTACAGCCTTGATTTGGTGCCCTGCAACTTCTGGCTTTTTCCAAAACTAAAATCACCTTTGAAAAGGAAGAAATTTCAGACCATGGATGAGATTCAGGAAAATACAACGGGGCAGCTGATGGTGATTGGGAGAACTGTGTGAGGTCCTAAGTTGCCTACTTGGAAGGAAACTGAGGCATTATTGTCCTTTTTACAATGATTCTTATATTTTGTATCTTCTTCAATAAGTGTTTCTATTTTTCATATCACATGGATGGATACTTTATGAACAGACCTCATCATATATATTCCTCATTTAATGCTTTTAACAATCTCATGAGACAGATAAGTTTATTATTTTTTATTTTTACAGATAAGGTATACTGTGTTCTAGGGTAGTCAGTTCCTTTATCCTTGATTTATTCTTTTGACAAATACATATTAAGAAAGTATCCTGTGCCAGGCACTGTACTGGCACCAAGGGTGTGACAGCGAATACACACATTGTCTTCCATTGTAGTATATGATGTAGAGAAAAATAAACCCAGAGCCACAGGACAGGTTCTAATTGGATTTAAGCAGAAAATATATTATAATCACTACTTGGGATATCTAAAGCAGACCCAGGAGGTTTTGGAAAATTTTAAGCTAAATATGAAAGGCCAAGTAAAAGTTAATTAGAAGTTGATGTGAAATACAAAGAGGGTATATGTAGTGAGGCATGGAATGGCCATTCTAGGCAGGGGGAAGAACATGTACAGGGACAGATTAAATTATTTTTCATCAAAATTTGACTTGTGGCAAATTGTAATTCTTATGAAATTTTAATTTCAACTTTTGTGGAGAGTAGGGAGGTTACCTAGCTAGCTAGAAAACTTAGATAACTACCTAGCAGCTACACCTCAGAAACTCTTTCTTGTCACTTGTCCAGTTCACTATTAATTGCATAATGTGATGAAAATTATTTCTGAATGAAAAAATTGTGAATGTTAAGAATATGGTCATATTGGTAAATGAGCTTATGCCCAAGAAAGAGAATGTTCTTTGAGAAAGTGAAAGAAGGTCCTTCTGATACAAGTTGGAAATTAAAACAAATATATATGTGTGTGTGTGTGTGTGTGTGTGTGTGTGTGTGTGTGTATCTATATTTCTGAATATAGGGATTTAGAAACGTCATGAAAATTAACAACCTGTAAGTTCCCTTTGATGATAAATAATCTTCCCTAACTTGTAAATGTTTTAGGGCTTAACTGACTCTAGTACTATCAATATAGTATTTCTTTTCCTTTCTCTCGGTACTAACTAAGTGAGTTGCAGATATGCTTCTGCAGTTTAACAGAACATGATTTTTAAATAGCAATTTACATAAATTTTTTTACTTATATTATTCCATGACCAGAATTTTTTCACACTGAGTGCATATAAAGAGGCACATACCCAGAGGCTTAGCAGCACTAATTTTCTGATTGTAGTCTCTGCCTCCCTAGCTCTGGTAGACTAATATCAACCCTGCAGACATCAGGAAACCACCACCAAAGCTCTTGGTAGTCTCTTCTCCAGCTCTCTAGGTTTCTCATGGCTGGTGTCAGATTCAGTTCACAGTAAATTTTAGCTCACTGAGGCATGAATAAGGCATTGGTTCCTTGTGATTGCCTACTGCAAACAAACAAACGAAACACCACTACCAAAACACATTCCAGAGTTTTCCAAAGATCTCTTGAAGCCCCCTTCCTAGTCAAGGTGACAGAAGGCAGCCTCCTCCCACTCTTGCCCATATGGAAGATAGGGCATGGCTCTCTAAAGAAATTTCCTGTCAGTATGTCTCTCCACCTTCTTGACTTTCTCATATTACAGAAGTGAGCAAAGGGGTTCAAGTGTAGTGAAGCAGGTTTCCTTTTGTACCCTTTGTATGAATAAAAGCTGTAGGGTTATTCTCTTTGCAGTTACAGAGATCTTGACTGATTAATTCTGGAAGGGCATGCTACTAATCCTAACACAACAGCCCTCTCTAAAAACCACTGACAAAGCTCTTTGTCATTATTCTCTGCATCACATTTAGTTTTGTTTGCTAATATTTATTGCCTTGGTGGCATAGTCAAAACTAAGGCTGGAAAATTCCCATTCTAAACTCTAACTACATACTAGTTTAAAATTAAATAGGAATCAGCTTTTCAATTTCTTTCTAAATTCTCCTTTAGTGTATATTTCTTAGAAACTCTTAGATTATTAAAAAAATAACCTAGGGAAAATTATTTTAAAACTATCCTCTATAAACAAGCACTGAGTTCTAGACCATTTTTCTGTGTATGTACCTCCAAAAAAAAAAAATATATCAAGTGCAATTATTTTCAGTTTTAAGGGCTCAGGGCAGGCTACCCCAACATATTTCCACAACGGCATATTGATTATTTTGAACTAAATCACCTGAGAAGCAATAGGAGCAGGAATTGCTCTCTGACTCTCCTCTGTCCCCCTAAATGCAGGATATAAATCTTCATGATAAGTGCCCTTCCCGCTCTTGAGGGACTGAAAGACAACTTTATCACGTTGTTTTAAAATCCAGAGTCAAGAAAGTGTGTATAAACAACCTTTGTAATGCCTTTACTAATTTATTGCCTGAGCCCAAACTTTCTGAGATTCCTCACCAAGGAATACCAAAACCTTGCTTAGAGTCTAGTCTAATGAACACTATTTTCTTTGTCCTGTTAATTACTTGCAAATTTATTGGTTTTTTGTGGTCTATAAAATAGAACATGGTGGCTTGTTGTACCATTTTGTGAGTTATTTTATGATCTCAGTATTAAATTGTAAGTTTTCTGTGCACATTTATCATGTCGTTTTTCTCTTTTTTATCTAGTCTTGTGTTATTATTATTTTATAATTTGTCCAGTCTTATAGACTAATGAAGGGAAAAAGGGAGGAATTCTCCCTTTCCCCAATAGTCAACAGAATAGGAAACCCATAAAGGAAAAAAAACCTTTCCCAGAGAATCATAGATTCATAAAATACCTTAAAAAATTGTCTGTGACATCTTCTCATAACTTTGCTAAGATAACCTTATAATAATTGCTATTGAAGTGTTACCTAAGCTATTCAATATAACTCAAAGTTACATAACATTGATATTAAAATGTTTAGACAGGAAAACTATAGCTAAAGGAATATTTAATATTGTTACAAAGAAAATATAATTATGTCATTGTTTCAGTGGAAAAATCTTTCTTAGCATGAATCCAATCTGAAAAATAGGTTCTTCCATATACGTATTCACGTCTTTAGAGTCAGTTTTCCTGATTTATAGTGTGAGAAGAGGAATATACTGTATATTACATAACACCTCAGCGAGGTCTGAGATGTTATCCTGTAATCAAGGGAATAAATATTAATGCAATAAAAGTTATGGACAGTCACAGTAAGAGGGATAAAACCATAAATAGTCTTATGTAATATTGTTTCATGGCTGGCCATGAAATGAGTTTCAATATCTTCAGTTTTCAGACTTGCAGATTAAAAATTGTGAATGCTTACCATGTTGGGACAGAATACAGAGCCAGCTATCCATAAAACAGTGTAAATTCCTTACTTTAATAAGCTTTCACTAACCGAGGGTGAATTTAGGGTTTATTCCTAGGCAACAAAACAATCTATAACAAGTGTTGTGAATTTCTGTCAGGTGGCTTATGAGTGAAATTTTTTGAGTTAATGGAGGTGATACTTTGGGGTTTATGAAAATCCTCATACAGATTTATTTTATTTTAAACAACCACCTTATTAACTTTTTAAAAGGTTTTTATAACAAACATACATCATATTCATTGAGTCAATAAATAAATAAACTAATGAGTATCATTTGGGACAGTTGATCATCAAAGAACCTTTGAATGTAAGAGACCAGGGACAGAGAAGACCTACTTGTACAAACCAATACATAGTCATGAAATGTTTATGAAAATGGAATTTTCTCTGTTTCACCACTGAAACTGCCATGACTTTATCATAATTTTGACAAGAATGACCTAATTCTAAGTTTAGTCACCAACCCATGGAAACTGTAAACTGTGTGTGGAGATGCAGTATCTAACTAAAATGTGGTTTAAAATAATAGATTTATGGCAAACAAAATTCTAGGTCCCCAGACAATTTGTTGTAAAATTTCTACATTTAAAATTCACATCATGGAATTCACTCACTGTTTTATAAGATTTTGAGAAAAACTTCACTTATTTTTTCAATCTGGCCAAATGAAAGGATTCTGCCACACTTTTAGGTAATAACACAATCTAAAGAAAGACTTCTCTATTCATTGATACATCAAAAATGGATTTGAAGAACTAGGAAAACATTTTTAGAATAGCGGAAGTCATCAATGAATATAATTTTTTTGATATAATTTATAATGTTTCTTATTTTGTATCATAACTGAAACTTTGGCAAATTTAATGGTTTTCAAAATAAGTTCTAATAAAGGTATCCAAAAAAATTTAAGGATGTCTAGCAACAATTATTTAGTCTTATAAATTTTTATATATCCCTAACAAATAATTTTTTACTATTCTATTTAGCAATAATGCATCTTTTTTTCTCTCTTTTAGCAAAAATGTCTTAGTAGAAATATTGACATTTATCATTTTTATATTGTTAATGGATGTTCAGTCTGCAAATAGCTTAGCACATTTTCCACTTTTTCTAAGAACCATAAAGTAAAATTACACTTGCATTTTTCTTCTACTTTTATTAGTTTTAAGTATTTTACTGAGTTTATTAATGTTAAAAATATTACAAATGAACATTTTATAGTTGTTAATAATGTAAGAATTTTATTGAAATATTCATTCTTTTTTAATGTCAAGAAGTTGTTTCTTATTAGGCAATTATACTACATTATAGTTTTTCTTCATCTTATAGTAGAAATGTACTTTCATTATAAAATGCAATAAAAATAAAATAATTCATAATTCTATTTCTACACATCTTTAATATTTTGCAATATTATAAATGTGCACATAATCATCATATTTATAAGTACTTATGCAAAATTGGGGAGATTGATGTTCTTCAACATCCCTAACGTGTCTGATTTAGATGCTTTTCCAACTCTTCAAATTCTGGCTTTTTTCAGTCTTTTGCCATGCTTTGTAATTTTTTCTTGGTAGTTGGACATGTGTATGTGGATAACAGGAACTGCTGTGACTTGTCTCCTTCTGGCAGCTCATAGAAAAATGTGAGAAAAGAGAAATGACTTAAAAATGGAACTGTTAATCAAAAGAGATTCGAAACTTAAAAATTTGGAAAAACTCAACTTATCTATGATACAAAAAAATAAGGAAGCATATTTGGAAGAGAATACTAAGAGTGTGGCTAAACAACCCATTGATAAGACAGTGAGCATGGGTACAAACCACAGACTTAATCAGCCACTTCAGCAGGAAAGTGGTCAATTTGAACTGAAGGTGTTGCAAAAATGCAATATTCTTCAAGACAAGGGAAGAAAGGCTCCAAAAGTGAACAAGTGGTTGTCAGGGCTGCCTCATCACTTTCCAAAGCCAGGGCCATTGCCTGGGTTTCAACAGGTAAGAGGGCCTCAGCCCAAAAACTTGAGACATGCTACCTCCACTTAGATTTTAAAAGATGGAGTCACCTGCAGCTGTGGGCATGCCACGAGTCAGAGAGCTTAAGCAAGGGTAATGCCCAGGGGATCCATGAGGACGGGTTGCCCCAGAGACCCAAGACTGGTAGAACTACTGGCATGGATTTCAGCCCAGGGGAGTCTCAGACACCTAACTTCAGTCCATGAGAACTGCCACATGGGTTACACCAGGCAAAGTTATGGGTCAGGTTACCCTAGTGTGTCTGAATGATGAGACACCCTTCCCGTAGGTCTGATGGGCAAAGCATCAACTTTAAGATAATTATTCTTAAGCTTTAAGATTTCCTGTTGTTTGCCTTATTAGGTTTTAGTCCTGTCACCCTCCTTTTTTCTGTTTCTTCCTTTTAAAATGGAAATTTCTGCCCTAGACTCTTCTGTAAGTTAACACTCTTTGGAAATGCAGTGCATGAGCATTAAGGGAATATAAACCACAACAATTTTTTTAAAAAAATCACATTTTAAACAAATAAGTTCAATGGAGTTTTTCTAATAATTATGTATTTACATAAAACAATTGGCTATCCAAATGACAAATAGGCACCGAGTAAAATTTTGAATAGATCCTTGCTCAGCGGGTTAAAAATACCATTAGTTCATTATTCACAGGGGCAGCTGAAAAAGCCACATACTTTTGATTGAGATCTGGATTCCAGTATTTGTCATATTAAACTTTTGACCTCGAGAAAGCTGCTCATATTCAGGAGTCCCAGTCTTTGGTTTTAATAGTAATCATATCAAATAATGTTGAGAGCTATTGTAACAATTAATGATGACAAAATATTCATTTATAAGGGTTAGTTTCAATTTATACATATCATTAAAACTTGGGAGAACATGGGAAAACAGCTGTCATCTCAAAGTTACAAGAAAGTGTCTATTTTATTTTTGTACTTCCATACCTTTTTTTTTTGCTTTGGCATGTGAATTGCTAGCAAATATGAAAAAAAAAAAATGTGTTTCCAGACTGCTGTCCCACTGCCAACCCCCCCCCCCATTTTGGTAATATAGGACAACAACTTCTGTTTTTGAAAGTTTTGTTGAAAAATAACTTGAGATTCTTTCAACAATCTTGCCCCCACTAAGTGGCATTTGTGATGATCATATATATATGATATATATGATATATATATATATATATATATATATATATATATATATTTTTTTTTTTTTCCTGTTGAGGATTAACCAAAAGGCTCTTAGGAGCTTCCACTGAAAATACAGGACTAGCAGGATGAAAGAGGCAAAAGCAAAAATTCATGATGTGCCTGACTTTTGTTTCCATCCATTGCATTTTCCCCAGTAACATATTTAAAAAGCCATCTTTGTCAATAAGAATTGTGATAGAAGAACACTGTATCCTCTGAATCTGGTTAATGATGGATGAGCTTTCTGTACCATTTGGTTCCTTCTAGAAAGCAAGTCTCAGATTTTGAATAAACTTGGGGCTCCTTCAGAATAAAAAATCATGGAATACAGGTGATAGATGATATCTGTCCTGTCTACGCTCTTCATTTTAGATTTATGATATGATACCTGAAATTCAAGGAAACTAATCAACTATCCCAACATAAATAGCTAGTATAAACAACTAATATAAAACACCTATGTTTGATTTCTGAGTCTAGCATTCTTTTACTTAACTATTAACTATGAATACCATAGTTAATTATTTTAAAAAAGCAAGGATAAGGGGATGGCAATGGGGGAAAAATGGGAAAACTGTACAAGAACAACAATTTAAAAAAGGCAAAAATTATAAAAATAAAAAAAAGTAAGGATAAGAATTGGAAGAGAAACAAAACAAAAATTTGAAGTGTATGTTTTTCTGAATAAGGTTATATTATTTTTCTTTTTCACATGGTCTTTTCTATTATTATAAAAAAATGTCTTTTATATTTAGAAATAAGTTTTCTCTTTATATTAGAGACATCAAATATGTTTGTTAAGTATATTTTAATGTTCACATATTTTTCAATATATTTATATTTTCTTATGGAACATTCAATACCTATGAATGAATATTTTAGCAAATGTTTGTATATGTAATTTTAAAATAAACATTTGGGAGGCTATTACCCAACTGAAGAATTACGACATTACCAATATTCTTTTTTCTTTGTGTGCCCTTCCTAGGCCCCAATTCCTTCCTCTGTCTCCCCTTACTCAAGAGATAATCAATATCCTGAAGAATTTTTTTTTGTAGTTGTTGTAATTACTCTTTGGCATTTCTTCATAGATTCTTATACCATTTATGTTTGCTTGTTTTTTAAATCTGTATAGTCATTATTTCATGTTGTATATTGTGCTGATTTATTATATTCTTTTTACTCAATTTGCTTCTAAGATTCATCCATAGAGATGTTTTGTGATATTTAAAATGTAAAATAGAAACAGAAATTTCCATACCGTATATGTTAGCCAAAACTGTATTTTAATATGGTGAGGTTTACCAAATAAAAAAATAGAAATATTAAAATTATTTGCAAGCAATTACATGCTCATATCAAATGAATACTTGGAAGTTAAGGCAATACAATTGAGTATGATGTCTAAAATAGCTTGTTTTTTTATTAAGTCTATAAATGGTACTAAGTATATATTTCATTTTCATTTAAGAATTTTTTTCTATTTGTATAACTATTTTTCCTAGCGCTTTTTTGACTAGTTTAGCTTTTCTTTCTGATAATGCCAATCTCTTTCTTAATACTTCCTTTTATGCACTACTTTTCATCTCGGACAACTCACTTGACTTCTCACAGGTCCCTGTTTCATTCCCAAACTATGAGGTTGATTATAATAATCCTTATGCATATATCTAAAATTCAGGGATGCTAACTTTTCAGTGAACTTCTAATTTTAATAATGGAAATGAAGTGGTATTATGGGCTGAAATGTGTCCTCAAATTCATATGCCTTTAGTACCTCAGATGTGACTATACTTGGACATAGGGTCCTTAAAAGGGTAATTAAGTTAAAATGAGGTCATCAGGGTGGCCCTAATCCAGTATGACTGAGATCCTTATAGGAAGAGGAAATGTGGACACAGATGTCTACAGAAGAAAGACCACATGAAGACACAGGGGGAAGATAACCATGTACAAGGCATGGTGAGGTCTCGGAAGAAACTAATCCGGCCAACATGTTGATCTCTAACGACCAGCTTCCAGAACTGTGAGAAAATAAATTTCTGTTCTTTAAGCTATCCAGTCTATAGCACTGTGCTTTGGCAGCCCTAGCAAAATAATGCAGGAGACATTCTTCAAATATACTGAAAATGTGCTTTTCAAATGATCAAGTGGTATATAAATGCAAAGCAGGTATGTTTAATTCAGTGCCGGTAATATTCATAAGACTATGACAATATTTGGCCATCTGTTTTATTTGTTGCTCTTATTTACATACAATAAAAATAAATAACTAGCTCATGAGTATGTCTCCTAAAAAAGTTTCAAAACATTTGCATGTTTTTCCTGAAATGAAGTCTGAAAAGTTGAAACTGAATCGCTCCCGTTGTGGAGTTTTTGGGCTCTTCCAATTCATGTTTTCCTACTGCAGTGTTGCACTGTTCAGCTGACATAAAGAACTCGCTTTCTTTGTTTTCAGGTGATTTCCCCACTGACTTCCTTCATTTGTGGCTGTTGAAAAGCTTTCAGTCCCTTCCCTTTGATAGCTCTCAATGAGATTTGATTAGTGCTCAGTTTTATGGAGGATCTGAAGTCCTGTGCCTATGCAGCTTAGCGTTGTCTTGGCTACTAACTGAAAATGGGCTGGTAATTCACATAAAATAAGGATTTGTAGAGTTTAGAGGAGCCTCTGAAATTGTCCCAACTTTTAGTCTCGAGAAGAGCTGTATTTTTTTCTAAGATTTTATTTATTTATTTTTAGGAAGGGAGAGGGAAAGAGAGGAGAGAAACATCCATGTGTGGTTGCCTCTTGCACACCCCCAAATGGGTATGTGATCCACAACCCAGGCATGTGCCCTGACTGGGAATCCAACCTTTGACCTTTTGGTTTTCAGCCTGATGCTCAGTCCACTGAGCCACACCAGCCAGGGCAAAGAGCTATATTTTAACATTAACTTTACTTCTATTTTTCTGTGTGCCTGTAAACCACTCACTTGGCATCTCTGAGTCTCGGAGTCTTTATTTGGAAAACGAGAATTAAAAAAATTCCCATTTGGGCATTGTGATGATTAAATATTGTTGAATACTTCTCTAAAATTCAAGGAAACTATAGTTACAAACTTATTTAAAAATATGGAGAATAGTGACCTGCATCACATAGATACTACATCAACATATAATGCCTGTTATGTAATCCAAAAAATAATCATTAATCTATACATGCATGTCTAGTTTCTTTTTTAATTTTAGTTTCTGGATTATTAGCTTTTACAAAATAGGTTTTTATTAGGATTAAAAAAAAGGAGCTAAGGAGGTAGTTCTATGAATGTTACTTTAACATTTCAGATTTGAAAACATTCAGTTCTATAATAAAGAATGTACAGGATTAGTATATTGAATTTTTTCTGTAATGCTAAGCAAGCTATTAAATTTGTTTCTTTCTTAGTACCTTCATCAGGGAAAGAATGTTCTGATGGAAAAAAGTTTATTTGGCTTTCTTTTGAGTTATGATCACATATGAGTTTCTAGAATTTATAGTTATACTTAGATTAGTATTTATTGTGCTCAAAATTACATAAGGGGGTTAAAATAATGAAATAAAACTGTCCCTTAAAGAAAGCTCAGAGTGAAACTTAAATTTTCACAGTTTGCAATTATTCATGTTTTACATTACTCTGGAGGTACTGTTGAAAATTAATTAAATTTGTGATATCTAGAAATTGAAAGACAGGAGACTATTGGACTACCTGCCTAAAAGGTGATAGATCTCATGATCATTGGTCACATATACTGTGAATAAAAGAAGAAACATATATCAAATTTTAAAAAAAATATTAAAGCAATGCAAGTCAAAAATAACAGTCCAGAACTGCATAACAACACCTTAGAGCCTAACTGAAAAAACATACACATTTCAAACTAGTTGCACTCTAGGTTCTGGAACGAAACTGATGATTAATTTAAGCTGGTTACTTTAATGAATTTTTAAAAATGGTATTGTCAAAGAAATGGAAAGTAATAGAAATAATCATAGAGTAGGATTATGACTTCCAGGCTAGGAACATGGGTAGAAATCAGTTGCCAGAATTCCGAGGGAGAACTACGCAGATAACAGGACACATGGGAACTTCAGGGAAAGGATGCAGGGAAGCAATACCCCAGCGTCACTTTCTTCTTGTGAATCTGTATGATACTTAAGTGCCTGAACTTTACCACAGGTAGATGGCAAGAAGGCCTGTTATTGTCCTTACTGGTCAGACTCCCAGAGCATAAAGCATAGTAGAGAAGGTGTTTGAATTATATTAATGGTTAAATGAAAAACATCCCACAAAAATCACATAAAATGGTCACAGAAAGTAGATATCACCAGGAACACAGTACTCTAGTAATTACGGAATGCACAGATGAACCCCTGCCTCTATTATATCGCATTTTTAAGATTGTAGATATAATAAATGAGGCTACCACTGAATTCCAAGTGCCTGATACTTAGAAAGTATACAACAAATTTTTCCTGAATGAATTAATGAAACAATGAAAAACTCAGCTTACCTTAATCTTGTGGTCAATGCTCCATCTCTCATTTTATGCCTACGTTGTTATCTTATGGACTTGGTGAGATTATATATAACTGTTTAGTTCTGACTAGAAGCTTTAGATAAATACCATTTGGCATTTCTGGCTTACTTGCTCTGACTGTTTATGTTTAAAAAAATTGTGATTGAATTCTGGTTCTGCCCTCTCTGCTTTCATCTTAGGACTCACCTGGAAAACAACATTGAGATAGAGTGAGACTCACATTAGGACAGAGAGCAATCATGATCAAAGAATAATGGAAATTATTTTAAGAACTATTTGACATGTAGAATCAATAAGGTTTGACAACTAATAGAATTAGGGCATAAAGGAGAGACACAGAAGACTTAGTGAATTATAAGAGAGGGGAGCAGAATTTGCCACTACAAAGCATGCCTTGTTGGCATAAGGATTATCTTGAACTGATTATTTTTTAAGAAACATCATACATTGAAAAGGCTCCAAAAACCAGGTAGAAGTTACCCTTTTGTAATGGACACTACTAACCTTACCCGTGTTTACTGTGCTATTTCTGCTAACCTACCATAACTGCACCCCTTCCCCTATCTCCGTTGTTATCTGGAGATGGTATTTTACATGGTGGTATGGGCCTGGTAGGAAGTCTGCATGGGAATTGCCTTCAGACTCCTATCAAGAGCATCTGTATGACTGTAGGGAGTGTGCCTTGTAGAGTCATGTCTTATTTAGGGATGACCAACCAATTTAGGAATTACTGATGGTGAACTCCTTCATGTAAAGTAAGACTTGTCATCACAGGAGAAAGTGAAACACATGCTTTTTTAAAGGGACTATGAGATAGCCTAAATAAAATCTTCCCCCTTTGAACATTTATTGTAACATTTTCTACTTTGGGTTATAGTAATAACTGTCATTGTCTTATCTACCCTTCTGTTTTAGAGTAGAAACAGCTTGATGTTGTAAGATAATATATTTATTTATATCTGAATCTCTTTTGGTAATGAGCATAGAACCTAACATAATTTTCCATATGTGTTTATTTCTGTTCTCAATCCTACAGTTTAAATTCAGTTTTTTCCATCACTCAAATGGATTTTAGAAATGACTTCCTAAGCAGTGTTTCTGACCTTCATTTTTTATTATTACAATTTCCTATCTATGTCACGAAATACCTCATTATCATCTCCAAACACACCTTTCTAGACTCATCATCTTCTATTTTGCCCAACCAAGACTTGTATAAGCACCATTAACAATGACATTTGCTATTCTCTGAAAAATACTTCTGTATTCTTGTCATTAGCTTTCATCATAATTTTTCAAAAAGCCTAGCTTCACAGTTATAATTTTCCTGCTGTTAAAATCTTTCTAGTTCTTAAAGACTATATCAAATAAACTTCTATGAACTCTATAATTACATAACATGTTGGTAATAATTAGACTATAGTTCAGTACCTGGAATATATTGGCTATTTAATGAATGCTGGCTGAACAAAATAAATTGCAGTATTAATTTCATTTAGAGTTGTTCAATAGATTGGTCTGTATCTGCCATTGACTCACAAGATGACCGTGGTCAAGGACCAGGCTTAAATCGTATTTGTACCTAGAATGATGTATATATAACCATCTTGAAAGGAATGCTTCTTACTAAACTTAAATATTTATTAAGTGCAGGGAAGAACATGTGATCTGTGTCCTTCCAAAGACCACCAGAAACAAGAACTTTGTTAATAAAATTGGGCTTATTGCTTTGTCAGTGAGGGAGAACTCACACCTTGAAGAACTGTGGGAGTGTCTCACTGAGGATATCATACAAGACTTATTTGAACTTGTGTTTCATGGTTTTTCTGGAATTGGTGCTGCCAAGAAGCAGGGATAATTCTAAGAGTTAATATCTTTATGATTCTAATATAGAAGTAAAGAAGTGCAAGGTGAATTTGAAGCAGTAATTTGTAAAGGAACAACAGTTATTCCTATTAGTAATGAATTGTAGAGATGTGGTCTTTTTTTATTTTTTATTTTTGGTTTAAACAATATTTCTCTTTTAATCTATATTCATCTATGATTCCCAAGTAGTCTCATTTTTGTCTTTCTTCATCATGATCACAAATGGCCTCATCTGGTGTGATATCTTTGACATTTTTCTGTTGAACAGTAGTCCATAACCTAGCCTGTGTGCCAGATCAAGTCCTGGCTGTCAAAAGCTGCTTTTTTTTTTTTTCTCACTAGTGAGTGGTTGAGCCAAAGCCAAATCCAGGCCTTTATGGAGGAGTGGCTAACAAAGGAACTTTGGGAAAGATAGGAGCATCACTATCACTACCTGCTGTTATCAATATCTTCATCTCCAGTAGAGGTTATTATTGTGTATCTACTGTGTGCCTATCACTATACTTAGAGGTTTTCAGTCATTGTCTCATTTAATCCTCACAGCAACCCTGTGAACTAAATGCTGTTATCATCCTCACTTTCCCAGCCATGAAACTACTTAGCCCAACCACATAGTTAATAACAGGCATTTCCTTCACTCACTCACCCTAATTTACCCTCTATCTATATTCAAATCTCAGCCACACTAGCTGTGGAAAACTTTGAAGGGTTGTAATTTATCTGAAATTTCACAAATGTTAGGGGGCCTAAGTCACCTTTAAGATACTTAGTAAATGTAGAAGATTTGATACATTGCCCACCACAGAGCAGTACTTAACTTACCCTGATTCACTTTCTTTTTCTTCTAACAAAGGATGTTTTCAGTCATGCTGTGCATTTATGCTTTCTTAGGACATAACATCTCCTGTCAGAATATAATAAAAGTAAAATAATTAAGTCAACTAATCACAATACCGACTACTTTTTGAGGGAGTAACGGATTCAGTACTTTGTGCTGTCTGAAGCTTACAGAATTCTGCTAATATCTAAAATGAATTTAAGGAAGGAATTTAAGAGCAAAAAGCAGACAATTCCCTGCAATCAAAAACACTAAAATACTTCAATTGTCTGAGCATGTTTGGACTGTGATCCTGAACCCAATCTAGAGCTTTTATAGTGTATATTGAAAAGAGATGTTTATGTCACTAGTATATTGCTTGTAAATCATCTGTAAAAAAAAACTGTAGCATTTTTCAAATAGAAACAGAATAAATACGACGAGTAGGAAGCAGGAGGCTAATTAGTTAAATTCATTTATAGCTTTTACAAAAATAATTAGCTCACAGTCAAATAAGTAAAGAAGGGAGAGAAAGCAAATATTCCAGGAAGACACTCTGTTGTGAGTTGCCACACTTCACGAGTATTTGTAGTGCCACACACCTAGCACAACGCTCACACATAGGAGTACTCAATAAAAATAATGCCTGCAGAGAGAGTGCCATTGTTAGACCAGCAAATGGCATTTCATTGTTCTGTATCACAGTCCCAGCTCACTGATCATCATTCAGAGTGACTTTGAAGATATTACTTAAACTCCCTGTGCTTCATTTTTCCATGCAGTATTATACTAGTTGCAATTAGATCCTGCATTCTTTGGGAGTGTCAAAGTATTATGAAGACCAAGTTTTATTTTCAATGATGTTTGTATTCAATCTTAACCAAAAAGCTTGTTCAATCAGTTCCTTTCAAAGAGATACATTCCCGATTTCAATCTTTTTATTTCTCTGTGAATGGCTGAGGTCACAGTATAGCTCCTAGCAGCTATTTATGGGCAACCTGATTCCTTCACACAGCACAGAATGAAGTACAGTGGATGCAAATGTAAATCATATAATCAAGTAGAAAATAAAAACCTGTTTAGATACAGACTTAAATGTTATATGGATTTTTACAATCACTTGGCAGGCTAAAACACAATAAAGGGAAATGTACCTTTGATAATCCAAAGAAGCAATGCATAGAAACCTAAAAAATATCAATATTTATATTTTCAAACTAAAGATCATAAAACCCAAAACTAAACTGCAAGATAAGATTTAGTATGATAATTAAACTAAGACTTACTTAATTGAAACTTTGCTATAGTAGTGAAGTCATAAGTTATGAAAGGAGGAAGAAAACTGATATAGACTAGACACCTGCCATAACTTTCAAATTTCACAGAAACCAGAAAGAATAGAGTAAAATGAAATGTTAAATGATGTCTGGAAAGTCTTCAAAGGCTGATATGATATTTTATGTGAGCTCTTATACTAAATCCATTCATAAGATACCCCTCTCTATCCTCATGAAATCTATGCCTGACTCTACATCTTTGTGGCTTGAGAGAGAATATGTCAACTGGCCAGTCTTAAGACATACATAAACCTCTACAAATGGCAGCTTTTTAAACCCCACTTTAAATGCAAGAGGACCAAAAGTACAACACGGTGACTGTATTTTATAATACCATATTGTATATTTGAAATTTGCTGAGAGAGTAGATCTTAAATAGACTTATCACACAGAAAAAATGGAAACCATATGAAGCGATAGATGTGTGAATTAAGTTGATTGTGGTAAACATTACACAATGTGTACGTGTAATAAATTATGTTGTACATCTTTAAAAGTCACACTTTACAACCTAAATATTTACAATTTTTATTTTTCAATAAAGCAATGAGAACAAACAATAACAACAATATAAGCACACGGAAAAAGAAAGATGAGGATTAATTTTTCTCAAAGAAAACTCAGTGTTTATTTTAGAAATAAGATAATGGAGACTAGACAGGTCAAAGAAGACATATATCATAGCAAAAGATTAACTTATGATGCAAAAGATATAATTAAGTTAAGGCTCTTGAAAGTTTATCTTGAATTACTCAGTTGGACCCTAAATGCTCTCACAGTAGAAGGGAAAGACTGAAGATGATTTTCCACAATCACAAAGAAGAGGGAATAATGAAAAGAAGCAAAAGAAACGTGATCACAAGCCAAATAAAGTTCATAGCCATGGAAAGAGGAAGAGGCAATCAGTAGATTCTCCTCTAGTACCTCTGGAGGGAGTGGAGCCTGGCCAACACCTTGATTCTAGCCCAGCGATACTGATTTTGGATTTTTGTTCTCCAGAACTGTGAGAGAATAAACTTATGTTGTTTTTAGCCATTCAATTTGTGATAATGTATTTCTGCAGCCACTGGAAACTAATAAAAGTTCCATCTCATATTAATCACATTGATGTAACTACAACTGCAATTAACATACAGAACTATTTCATCACAGCAAAGGTCTCCCTCATGATAAACCCGTATCATCTCTGCCTTTAAGAGTCTTTTTGTGTTTCTTTTATATGTAATATTCAGGGGTTTTATTTGTATTTAGTGAGAAGAAAAAATTACATCAAAATATAATTTTAAGTTTAAATGAAAATGAACATAAAAGTCTCCACCTTTCTGGAAGTGGAAGTCTCCAGAGTCTGTTTATAACAAAGTGGGCTGTCATTTTCCCTCCCAAATAACATGCAATTCACATGTGAGTTCATTTGTATGTGCCTAGTTATATCTGTTGTGGGTTCTACTGTTACCTAGGGACAGGTGTCCAGTTTGCCGAACTACGCATGTATTTTAATGGTCTGGGCTATTAAAGATACTATGTCTGTTTTTTATTTTGTTTTAAATTTAATACTCATTAAAATTTTAAAAAATGGGTTAACAAAACTCTTCAAAATAAAGTTTTGAAGACAAAGGGTTATACATTTGTTCCAATAACAGCCTGGAAAAATTTAAAATATCTATATTTTATAAATATATATATATATATTTTCAAATTTGTTTATTTTTCGAAATAAGGGTAATCAAGTGTGCATTCTTATAGGATATTTGAAACAGGTTAAAAAAAAAAAAAACAGAAAGAAACATAATAACCCAGTCTTGCAATCCCACCTCCTTGAGTTATTTACCGATGTATTTTTATTCACTTATTTCTGTGTGGTCAGTCTCACCTGAGGAAAGAAACTCAAATTATGGAGTTAGCGAATGCCATTTGGCTTCAGCGTACATTTCTGGATGCTCTGCATGACCTGTTCCCCAATTCCTCATCCCCTTTAGTGCCTGCCTCAGGCTAATCACTATGCATGCTTAAAGCAATGTTTTAAACTTCCTCTCTACAATACTGTTCCTCCTAACACAGGGTAATCGGGTGGGAGTCACGGGCCTGCAACTTTGAGCATCTGATAATCTTTCCCAGTGAACTCGGTCTCACCTCCTGCGGAGTACTCATGCTCAACCACCTGCAGATACGATTTGTGCCCCGCCCCCCCGTCCTGGCCTCCACATCCTCAGGAGAAGTAAGAATAAATGGTCAGCCCCCCCCGGCAGGTGTACAGTGGAGCGATTAGAGAGCACAGAGAGGGGACCGGAGCGTGAGGGGCCATCCCGCCCCCCACCTCCATCTCCAGTGCCAGAGAGGACGCACTCTCCGGGCTGGGAATCCGTGGGACGGAGCAATCTCCCGCAGGGCTCTCCGAGGCCGCCCATGACATCACTCCCGAAGCGGATTCCAGGCTCCCAGTTCCTGGTTTCACAGACGTTGTTTCTGTCTGTCCACTGCTAGAGAGAGTTCATTGCCAACCCGCACAGGTCCGGGCACCAAGGAGCGACAGGACCCACGGAGAAGGGAGAGGGAAGGCATCAGGAAAAGAGGACCTGGCAGGTGACAACATGAAATTTAGCCCAGTGTACTACTCGCTGCCTCTCCTGCCCGCGCTGGTCCTCAGCACCAGGGGAGTCCAGGAGCGTGGAGGTGCCTGAGCCAAGGCGCGATGAAGGTGCGAGGTTGGTCCTACTAGAAGGTCACCAGTGGGGGCCAAAGGCACACACAGTTCAGCTCCATGTATCTTCCTCTGTTAAAGGGTTTCTAGGATTAGAATTCTGATATACGGTGGCAGTGAAGTCCTTTGAAGGCAGGCTCAGGACTGCTTCCTGTGCAGAAACATGATTTTCTACCTAGCCCTAATAGTAGTGAACATGTTGCGGAAAACAGAGACACCAAAGAGATGGAATAGAATCTAGAAACAAGGAGAAAATTGTTACCAGGGAATGTCCCTGAAATGGCTTGCAAAACACATGTCTGATTTTAGGGTATAAAGAGCTGGGGAAAGTAGATAGGTTCTAGAAGACCTGTAACCTTGTGAAAAAAAAAAAAAAAATCCCGGATTCTTGTTTTAATTTCTGTGGGAGGCTAAGTGGTGAGAGAATGCATATATTTTCATTTGTGTGACCTCTGACCTGAACTAAACAGTAAAAAGGCCAATTATAATTAGAAATATTTCCAGAGTACTAAGATGTTCCCTTGCTGATTCCAGATGAGAATTTTTCAAGGTATTATTTATATATATAAAAGTATACACACATTTGAAGTGTACAGCCCTATCAGTTTTGGCAACTATATGTAAAATAATGTACAGAATATTTATATCACTCCAGAAATTCCCCAAGTGCAACATCCCCTCAAAAGTAAAGACTTTCTTTATTCCTGTTATCATGGATTAATTGTTCATTACATTTTTATAAATGAAATTGTATAGTATAAATCCTCTCATGACTAGCTTTTCTCCCTTAGTAAAAAGACTCAGAATCATTCATGTTTTAGAATCAGTAGTTAGTTCCTTTTTAGTGCTGAGTCATATTCCATTGTGTGAATAAACCACCATTTGTTTTATCCTTGGACTTGTTCATAGGCATTTAAATTGTTTCCAGTCATTGCTTTATAAATTGCCAATTTGCATATATGATTTGTACATATATGATTTGAATGAGCATAGTTTAATGTAATAGAACTCAGGCCACCTGTTATTGAAAGTGTTCCCATCCTTTTTTTTTTTTTTTTACTCTGATGAGCAAGGTATGGTCTAGCTGCTCCACATCTTTTATTAATTTTTGCAACTCCAGAGGGCAGTTTCCTTGTTTTATTCTATTTATTATGACCCTAACAAGAAAAGGAATTTTTTTAGAAGTTCAATATATCATTTTGAATGGTTAAGACAATTTTTCCTTACCTAATAAATGTTTGCATTCCACAGGATAATAAAACTATTTTGCATATTTATTTCTAGAAACATTGTTTTAGCCTTTATCTTTAGGCCTATGATTCAACTCAAGCTAATTTTTATTATTATTTTAGCATGAAACAGGAATCAAGTTTTTTAATTGGTTTGTTTGTTGTATCTTTCCATATGAATACCTAAGAAATAATTTCAATATTATTTGCTAAAAAAACTGTTATTTTACCATTGGATTGCATTGGGGTCTTTGTGGAAAAAACATTTGACCATAATTGAGTGGGTCTATATTTAGAATTATGATTTTGTTCCATTGACCTATTATATGTATATCCTTATGAAAATCCTTCAGGTTATATTTTTAACACAGTATTATAGAAATTTTTGGAATTCGGTGGTGTAAGGTCTAAAATGTTTCTTCTTTCTAAAGATATTTTTATTCTTTCCTACTCCCTTATATATCTACCTAAATTTTAGAATCAGTTTATTAGCTTCTACAAAATACTACTGGGATTTTATCTGGATAGCATTGAAGCTCCAGAATAGTTTGGGAAGAGTTGACACCCTAACAATTATACATCCTCCAAGCAATGAGCCTGATATAGCTTGTCATTTACATAGATCTTTAATTTTTCTCTACCTTATTTTATAATACTTCATGTGTCAAGCTTGCACATTTTAGTTAAATAACAGTCCAAAGCATATTATCTACTTTGATGCTACTACCAATGACATGTTTTAAATTTTATTTTCCGATTTGTTTCCAATTTACAGAAATATGATAAAATGCTATGTAACCTTCAGTCTTGCTACAGTTGCATATTATTTCTACATACTTCATTGTTGAATTGTTAAAAAATGTTTATATACACAACCATTTTGCCTGGGAATAAATATAGTTGATCTTTTCCTTTTCAATTATCATGGAGTTGTTGTTTTTTTCTTGTCTTATTTCACTTACCAAGTTCACTAGTACAATGCTGAATAGAAGTTGGAAATGTAGATGCCCTTTCCTTTTTCTCAATCTCAGAGAGAAATCATTAAATATTTCATCATTAAGTATGGTGTTAACTATAAATCCTCTTCACCAGAGTGACATTGTTTTCTATTTTACTATTTTTCTTGAGGATTTTTACGAATGGATGTTAAAATTTATTATTTATTGCATTAATTATGATAATCACATGCTTTTTCTTATTCATACTCTTATTGTGGTGAATTATATAGATTCACATTTGAGTATTAAAACAACCTTGCACTCCTGGGATAAACCAATTTGATCATAATGTTTTTGTCATTTTATATACTGCTAAATTTTATTTCTAATGCCCTGTTGATGATTTTTGTGTTATGTTCATGAGTGAGGTTGGTTTATAGTTTTCTTTTTTTGTAATATTCCTTTCAGATTTCTGTATCAGTATTCTGTTGGTCCTCAAAAATAATTTGAAAAATTCTATTTCTATTTTCTGTGTTGCTGTACTCTGTGAACGAAGACGTTGAGATAATCTCGGCAAGCAGAATGATTTGGCCAAAAATGGATGGAGGACTGAAGCTCGCTTAGGCTGTCAGCAAAGAGCGAGAAGCCTTACTGTCCTTTTATTAGGATTTCAAAAAATAGAATCAATAGGGTATACGTGTACATTCCTTGCGTGATTATGGAGTAGCACAGCTTCTGCGGGTAGGTTAGACATTAAGCAATTAGGCCTACAATACTAAACTACTTTTCATCTATAAGCTACAAAGTAAGGTAATAAGTGACAAGGGTCTGTTCCACATCCAATATAGTCGCTAGGGGAAAGGAGACACTAATTTTCAAGCTTCTTTGTTCTTAGAGACTTGTAAACTGTCCCCCAAGAATCGTGTGCAAGTAAGAGTCCAAGGGTCTGCACTACATCCAATGTTATCACTATAGGAAAGGACGCTTAGGTCTTCAGCCCTCTTTGTTCCCTGGATTCCATGACTCAGCCACCAGGAGTCACGTGCAGCCGATAGCGCCGGCAAGACTCATTTGCAAGTTCTTGGAAGCTGAGGTCACAGGACACCTGGGCAGGGGGGCCCGCTTGCAGGCCCCCTGGCAGAGAGCTTGTGACTTTCGCCTACATTTCTGAAAGAAGTTTTGTAAGATTGATATTATTTTCTCTTAAATGCTTGATACAATATAGCAGTGAACTAACTTGGGTTTAATGTTTTCTTTGAAAGATTTTCACAACAATTAACTTTTCACAGACATAGATTTTCTATATTTTTAGTATTCATTTTAATAAGTTGTGCTTATCCAAGAAGAGTACCTATTAAATATAAGTTAAATTTTTAGCATAAAGATGCTCATAATATTTTCTTTTAAAATTATAATACTTATAGAAACAATATCCATATTCTCTCACTTATAATTTTAGCAGTTATTTTCTTAATCAGTCTTACTGAGATTTTTACACTTTATAGTTATCTTCCCAAATGCTACTATTGGCTATGTTAATTTTACTTTGTTGTTTTGGGTTCATTTACTCCCATGATTACCTTTATTTATATTTTAAATTACATTTTATTGATTATGCTATTGCAGTTGTCCCACCTTTGCACCCCTCCACCCAGCACCCCCCTTCCCTCAGGCAATCCCCCCACCATTGTTCATGTCCATGGATCATGCATTTAAGTTATTTGGCTCCTCCATTTCCTATACTGTACTTTACATTCCATGGCTATTTGTGCTTCTTAATCCCTTCACCTCTTCACCCATTCCCCCACAGCCTCCTTCCATCTGGCAACCATCAACACTTTAAACTTTTTAACTTCGTATCCATGCTTCAGTTTCTGTTCTTCTTGTTTGTTTAGTTTGTTTTTTTAGATTCCGTTGTTGATACATAAATATTTTTGCCATTTTGTTCATAGTTTTGATCTTCTCTTTCTTAAATAAGTCCTTTTAACATTTCATATAAGAATGGTTTGGTGATGCTGAACTCCTTTAGCTTTTTCTTGATCTGATAAGTTCTTCATCTGCTCTTCATCTGCTATCTAAATGATAGCTTTGCTGGGTAGAGCAATGCTGGCTGTAGGTCCTTGCTTTTGATGAATTTGAATATGTCTTGCCAATCGTCTTTAGACTGCAAAGTTTCTTTTGAGGAATCAGCTGACAGTCTTATGGGAACTCTATCCTGGTGCTGGAGCTCAGAGGGAGGGAGTTGAGTAGATGGGTCTGTGTGTGGGTTCTTTAAGAGGAACTACTTGGGGCTCCAGAAGTTTCTTCCACCAACTCAAACCCCACTGGTTTTTAAAACCAGAAGTTGTGGAGACTTATTTTTCTGGTAATGGACCCCTGTGCTGGGGGGCCTGGTGTGGGGTTGGGACTCTTCGCTCCCAATATCCCTTCTGAATTTTTATTCACCACACGTGGATGTGGGGCCAGCCGATTCTGCATCTGCACCCCTCCTGCCAGTCTGGAAGAATGTGCTATTTTTATGCTGTAGTTGTCACACTTCCATTCAACTCAGTTTCTGACAGTTCTGCATGATGGTTGTTCTGTATTTTAGTTCTAAGCTTGATGTGGTTGTGTGAAGAGGTGAGCCATGTCTCCCTACACTGTCATCCTGACCAGAAGTCCCCACTCTAACTTTTATTATTTTATTTCTTCTACTTACTCAGGGTTTCTTTTGCTCTTTTCTAGCTTCGTAGGGTGGAAGCTTTTAAATTGCTCTTGAATTATTTCTAAGTCTTAAATCTAAGTATAACTTTTGCCCTAAACATTAACTTTCCCCATATTATTTTTTGTTTTAATTAATGTTTAAATATTGCCTGTTTTTTCTTGTGTTTTCTTCTTTGATCCATCGTTATTTAAAAGCATTCCTAATTTCCATTTATTTCAGAATTTTTCTGATATTTTTTGCTATTTATTTTCAGCTTATTATTTTAGAGAATATATTCTCTATAATTTTCATAATGGAAACTGTATTAAAATATAATTTATTGTCCATCATGTGATCTAGCTTTGTGAATATCTATGTGTACCTAAAAGAAATGTATATGCACATGTGCATGTGTATGTTTGCATTTGATGTGTTAAATATTTCATGAATGTAATTAGGTCAATTTCTATGATAGTATTCTTCAAAGCATTCATATTCTTTTTTCATTTTTTAATTGAAATATTTTATTGTTTATCCTATTATTGTTGTCCCAGTTTTTCTTCCTTTGCCCTCCTCCACCTACCCTTCCCCCCATTACCATAGTCAATACCCACACCATTGTCCACGTCCATGGGTCATTCATGTATGTTCTTTGACTAATCCCTACACCTTCTTTCAAAAACACCCAATTATGAGTTGAAGATTTACTACTGTCAATTTTTTTACTTCATGTTTTTTGAAACACTTTATTGAGGGGCCAGCTTTCTTAGGTTTGTCTTCTTGATGAATTGACCACTTGATCAATATAAAACTTCCTTCACTATCTCTGGTAATAAGAACATTTCTCCTACTTTTCATGACATTAATATTAACTCACCAACTTGTTTTATTTTTTCAAATCCATAAAACTTTATTTTAAGATTCTTTTATTAATAATATTAGAACATAGACAATTCTTTCCTCTAGGATAGTTATTTATTTTATGTATTTATTTTAGTCATCTCTAGGCATTAAACAGAAAACAAGTTTCATAGTGTACCTTTAACCTAGCATTTATCTTTTAGACTTGGTGAATAGAGGCACTAAGCTAAGATGGAGAGGTTCTTAACCAGTACCTCAGAGATCTAAATGTTGTAAGACCTGGGCTAGCATGATCCCTTTGAAATCATTTGCAAACTCAAATATTTTGTATGTATGTGTACATTTTTATAAATAAGGGATCTGAGTTTTCTCCAGAGGATCTCTGAACTTCTTAGCTAATAAAGGGGCATATATATGACTCATGTGGATTTTTAAAAATAAGAATGTGTAACTTTAGCCACTTTGCACCTAGCATTACTCACTAAACACAAATGTGTGCTAATCCCTTAACAATTCTTTATCAATGAAATTTTTGTGGCTATAGTTTATGCCTTAGCACTTTATAGAGCCTTAATTAGTCTTTCTTTTTGTAATAAACTATTTAAAACAAATTTGAACAAAATAAAATTTTAATAAATATATTATGCTAATAGATACACATTAAAAATAAAATAGAGAAATACAATAATCACCATATAGAGAACAATTTCTACCAATGAGCATCCAGACCCTGTCAGACTCTCTCTTATTTCATGTTTTTCACAACTGTATATCAGAGGAGGCAGTGTGCTCATCTTTGAATTGGGAACCCTCACTGAAGCACAGTATAAAGAAGACCTCGTTTATGGATGTGGAGTCAGGCAATTTGATTTTGGTATCAGCCCCTGCATTGTTTTCTGTAGCTTGTGGACAGGACATATTCTCTCTCCAGGACCCAGTTTCCACATCTCTGGGATCTGCCCTAATGGAAGACCACTTCTCTTCTTCTCCACCTCTTCCTCCGCCTTCTCTTTCTTTTACTTTTCCTTTCTCTTATATCTCTTCTACTCTTTTTCCTCTTACTCTTATTCCTCCTCTCATTCATCTCCTTCATTTCCTTCAGAATTTGTTGTATGCATATAATGTAGTTAATAAACAGATTAGTTACTTTGCATAATAATTAATAATAATGAACTATTTAAATAAACTGCTGTTGTGGTAACGGCAAGTTCATTTTCTTGCTGATAAAAACTGTTTAGCTCATCAGTGGTCACCAAACAGGAAGTATTCAAGCTCAAAACTTTTAACATAAGACTTATGTAAAGAAGTATTCATGATTAGCTAGTGTTGAATTATTTTCAAATTTAGGAAATGTGAAGTTGAGGTTTTTGATTCAAAAACATATGTTACTCAATATTTGCTACTTTTCATTTGGTAGGTCAAAAGTTTGCATTGTTTTAAAGAAATGTGTTAACTGCAACTAGAAAAATTACAGTCATTATATAATAATATTATAACTACAGGGATAAGATCTCTTAATTTAAATATAAAATTTTACATAATTTTCTGGTTTTGCCTATTTCTACCTTTTCCTTAGCAACTTCCGTAGCTGAAGTGCAATCAGCTATTGCACTGATTCGTCGTCGGCAGCCGTCCGTCTCGAGAGACGATGGTGTAGCTTCTTAAGAGTCTATCTGCACCGCCGAGAATGGTTGTGCAGTCCGACTCCGGAGTGACACGGTATCTGTCTCCTCCCGTGTTGAATCGACATCTTGCGATGACGCTGGAGTGTCCTCTCCAGTGGAGCTGAAGCTACAGAGCCTGGGCAGGGTGATATGGAGGGTCTGCTGTTGCCCATGCAGCAGACCACCCCTCTCTTCGCAGCTGAAGGGTCCAAGGGAAAGACGGAGTCAATACAGCTTGGCTTCAGGTGCGCCGCAGGAGTTGCCAGTGTTGACTACAACGTCAAACTGCCTTAGGGACTCCGGCTCCGGATTTTCTGTCGGGGTTTACTCCCTTAGCCTTTCCCCCTGAAGAGGTATGCCGCAAGGCAGCGGAGGTTTTTTGGAATCAGAGTTTTCCTTCTCTGATGTGCCCTGACTGGAAGATCGAACCAGCGACACTTAGCTCGCAGGCCGACGCTCAATCCACTGAGCCAAACCAGCCAGGGTATTGCACTGATTAGTCCATAATTTTTTCCATAGCGAACATGTATTAGGGCTCCCAGTTAGATTTTCTTTGTTGTCCTGTGACAAAGCTTAATATCTAGCCTTCCGCAAAAGTCTAGCATTTTGCTTTTTAAACTGGAAAATGCGACAGAGATAAAGAAAGTTATTTAATCTTGACAATTGACTCTTCTCCGCAGGAGATGGCAGCTAAATTCAGTAAAATACAATTTAATAACAGAAATGATATAACCAATATAGAAACTCATTTAAGGTATACATAAATAACTGTGGTGAAAGAAAGTAAACATGAGTTGGCTTAATAGATGCAGCATGCAATTTCTGTACTTTTTAAATAACTTCATTCTGTAGAAGTATTAAGTTGTTATTACAAGATAGTGATTTACATCAGAAGGAAGAGGTTTAGATATTAAGAGATAAAGCAACATGAAGTGTTTCTTAGATTTTTTTTTTTGAAGGACCCATGGTGTGCTTGGCAAGGCTTGTGTTGTATTCTGGTAAACTTTTTTGTCCTTCTGTGCTGTGGTTCTCCTGTCGGTTCCTTTGGATTATTATGTTCTAAATGATTTGCCAGGGGGAGGGACACCACAGGGAAGGAGTGGAACTGTACCAAATTTTGGTGAATTTTGCAACAAGCAAATGCTTTAAGCAGATGGTCATGTAGAATTTTCCTAAAAGGAATCACTTGAGGGGTCTCTCTTGGGCCCTCTGATCTTCAGTAGTCACATCATATTTTATGTGTGTGCTATTGTAAGGAAATGCTGTATGTTGGTTATTCTATGGGCTCCTCATTTCTTGTGCCTTAATCTAACCTTAGTATCCAGCAAATAAACGGTGGCATTGGAACCAGTTCCACTTCATCATCTCTGAAATTCTGTCCAGGTAATTTGAGATACTTTCCCAATCTCTGTTCACAAAATGGGGCTTCTACACCTACTTCGTATGACTTTATATACATTAATTCATTGGTTGGTTTTATACCATTGTGAAGAGTCAGATTATAGAAATCTACTCTTCCTGTGTTTAGATTTATTAACATGCCATTGAGAGTTTTGTTTTTATTTGTTTACTTTTCTGGAAAAGAATGTTTAAAATATTCTTAGGAATGTACATTTTCCCTTTGCCACTAATCTGTCATCCCTGCCGACTGAAGTGCTGGAAATATTATTTTGTTTTGTATTATTTTAAGGAAAAACAGAAGCAAATTAGGTTTTACGTAATAACTTTTTTTTGAGTAACTAGGAATCCAGTGTTTTGTTTTGTTTTTGCTTTGTGATGGATAGAAATCCATGGTTTGAATAAAAGGTTTATAACTTTCCTGGAAAAGCCTGACATGGAAGAACATACAGTGAGAGAAAACTACAGAACCACCGTGCACTCTCTGATGTTGTTGATGACATTCCATCATTGTAGTTTACCTGTCTTTAAGTTGTATCAATATCATATCATGATATCGTGATATATATCATCTTATATCAGAAAATCTGAACTTTGGTATGAGTATTAATGTGCCTTATGAACTTAATTCTAGAAACTAACTATGTATTACATATTTGTGTCACATTTCTGAGTGTTTTACCGGTTTTCTGAAAGAAACAAAGATCATATTCATGCATCTAATCATATGACCTAATGTTGTAAATGTGAATCCAAACAAGTTTAATTGTATTTATAAGCAAATCTCAGACATGCGGAAAAAGTGGAAATTTCTCAACTAAGCAGAAAGTCTTTGAGGACAGAGTTTAAATCAGGATTCTTAATGCCTTGTATGGATCACTTATGAGAGACTGATATTTATGCTAAATTAATATATATTTGAGAAAGCAGTCAGATTTTCTGTATTCTCAAGTGACCTCTCAACACTCTCCCTACTTCTAAGATGCTGTGTATTTATAATAAATTGTTTTTATAATAAATTGGAAAGTGTGTTTAAGTGAAATAAGTAAAGTACCTTTAGACCTATGATTATACTTTTAACCAGAAACACATTGGCCTTTTCAATTATACCTCTAGTTTCATTCCTATTCACACAATTATTATAATTTTCACACAAATTTTACATAGAGTACAGAATCTTCTCCTTGTCTTTGCTAAACTTAAAGAATCCATCTCTTAGTTTTCAAAATTTTTATGTGCAGTCACCAATGAATAATTATATCTTTTTCAGGGAAATAGTCCAAAAGTCTTGCTAAATCAAATTCACTCTTGATTTGAAAGAGGCAATTATGATGATGTCATTTCCTAAATTATCTTGAATAAATGTAGAATTTGAAGGAACCGTAAAGATTAATGAGCTCATACAGAATAAGGGCAACTACAATTACCAGCAATGTCACCCCTTCCCATTTTCATTGCTCAGGCGCTGCTCATTTTCCATAGAGTATTTCATCAGTATTTGTATTTCTTTGTACTTTACCTTGTCCCTAAATTATATATTTTATAATATTATAGTAGATGACCTCCATAGAAGATGGAAAAACAAAAGCATAGAAAAATAAAGTTTGCTGCATGTAGTTCAGAAAATTGTGCTTAAACATTATGAGGCCCTACAAAGACAGAAACCTTTCAAACTATACAGTTCTAACTCTCCTACAGCTAAACTTCTTATTTTCTTATTGGTAAAATTTATAATCACTGTCATTAAAATGTGGTGTTATATAATCTGGGTTTTCAAATTTAAAATCCAGAGTTTATTTAGTGTGGAAAGTTTAGAGAATATTATAATAGTATCTCAACTTTTAGTTTGGCTTTTCCTGTTTTGATTTTCAGGTACTCAAACATACACACACAAACACACATACATACACACATCTGTCTTTTGCCCTATTGTTTCATAAGTTTACCCTTATAATTTTCTTTTTGCTTTTCAATTAAGTTTCAGTTAATATACAAATTAGATACACATTTGTATATACGTACATGCATGCCTATTTATGTTTTAAAAAATAGCACTAGAAATTAAAGATCATAAAAAAGAGAGAGAATACACTTGAAAAGTAATTAAATTTTAAGTTGGTTTCAGAAAATTTTTGTAGACAGAAATATTTAGTAAGCTATACAAATCACTTGGTGTACTTATACAATTGGCATATTGATTTATACAGAGAAAATATGTTTTTATGGCATTAAATTGTAAAATAATTATTTTGTAAGACTGTCTTTTGTCAACATTGAGCAACAAGTTGGATAATGTAATCAAGAAATACTGAAGTGACTATTTCTTTGGATGACCCTTGGAAATGCAGACCATTGGAAGTCTGATCAATTGAATTTTTAAGCTTCCCTTTAGACATTTTCTGCTACAAATTACATAATGATTGGCCTTGGCTCTTCGATTTGTTTTTGCTATGGTCTGTAAAACGAGTCAATGTGTTGATTTTTCAGTGCTACCTGTTTAGATACAATCGAATTCTTGGCCTTATAATAATAGAGTTAATAAATGGTATTGACAAATTAAAGTTAAGCTTACTTTCTAAGATAAAACCATTGGTTATTTCTAAAAAAAAAAAAAGTTTGCATATGTATGTTAAAATCTCTCTGTCACAATTTTTTTAATTGAATGCTTTCCATATTTTCTTGGAATGTGTTTATAAACATGTTGAAACTCTTACAATGGCTTAGTCACAAGATGGTTATTTTATTAAGGATATGTTTTGTCTAAATAAAGCTTGAATATATTAGAATTATAAATTTGTAAAATGTGTTTATATTGATAAGGAGATAGCAGGTACTAAAAATAAGGAGACACCCCAAACCACTGTGCCCCCAGCAATCATCACACTGCTGTCCGTGTCCATGAGTCTTTTCTAAAATGGCAATGGAAGTAAATAAAAATACAAATGAAATAAAAATCAAATGAAATGGGAATAAAAAAAATTAGCAGCCAACTTGCATCATGATAGGCAAAAGGCACATTTATTATTTGAAATAAAGAAATATATAATGTTTATATATCTTCAAATATATTTACAACTGAAAATTGAAGTGAAAAGTGATAAGATATGGAATAGAACAGAAGTATTGAAATAATGGAAACTCTGGTTTTGTTATTTTCAAGACTTCAGCCAAAATGTGACTAAACAAATTTAATAGATCTTATTAGTATTGTTTGCACATTTATTTAAAAATAAAAAATCCCTAAGAAATTAAAAAAAAAATGCGACTCTTTATTAAGGACTGTTTCACTTCTCGTTGGGTCAGCATAAAACCAACAAATGAGCTTTCTTCCCTACATAGGTAAAATCTCCCTCATTTTTTAGTTTACACTTTGAAACTTTCTTTTGCTGCCTAGTTTCATTTTTAAATAAGCCAGCTGTGTTAAAGAAAAGAAATACCATATTGAGCTATGTGTTTGTTTTCCTCAAGATTGATTATCTGTTTTTATCACATATATACTAATACAGTTTTTGTTTTTCATTGTTCCACAACTCTTTTATAAAATGTAACAAAAGGTCTTGCACATTTCCATCATGCTTTGAAATGACTAAAATTATTTATACTTATGGAGGAGAAACTGGTTAAGGATATGAATAGAAAAAATTATAAAAGATGACAAAAATAAATTAAATATATTAAAAAATCTTGGCCTTCCTCATAATGCATGAAGTACAAGTAAAAACAATAGTAGCAGCTTTTCTCATGTAGCAAATCTGCAAGTTAAAAAACAAATCAATGCTGATCAATAAGTGGTCACAGGGAACACTTATACATACACAAGGGAACTCAAGTTGGAATGTTATGATATAACTTTTGAGAAGCCAGATTGTAAATGTATTATTAAACTTTCATGTTTAAATATCATAATAATTCTACAATTGTGATTTATTCCATATAAATATTTTAATGAAAGAGAAATTATATAAAAACCATTGTAATATCTGGAACAATAGCAAAAATAATACAAAACAAGTCAGCAGTAGTTTCCTCTCAGAAAATGTGTTGCATTTAATAATGCTGTATATAGACCTAACAAAAAAGAAACAATCAATCAAATGTTGTCAAGAGCAAAAACTTAGAAAGCTCATCCATATACTGGTATGCATGAATTGATTTTGCAATTCTAATTTCAACTCTTCTTTTGTTTCTATTACCATTATCCCAGTCATGTGCTGGAGTAATGTTTAGATTCTAACTAGCTTCTGAGAAGTGCCTGCCACTCTTACATGAATTGATGTATAACACACAATCTGTCTTACTTGGGAAATGACTCATTTAAACTTAGCTTTTGTTGTCATCATCATTGCCATCATCTATATAACTTTTTTTGATAATCACTTTTCATACACACACATGTAAGACTAAATGGGACTCTTGGTATTTTTCAAAATAGGATGAAGTATGATGTCTGCAAGAGACATTTAGGATAATTCAATGGATATGTAAGATGAGCATTCTATGCATACAAAATTTTCATTTTGGGGATAAATATAGCATTTAAATTTTGTATTTTAAGAACAGAGCAAGATAATGGCATGAACACTGATATGAATAAATCATCTCTTTCTGTTTTTATTCTTCAGTTGTACATCAACCCTAGCTTAAGCACTCTGGTTATCCTCCATAAGATTTTATTGAGTGCAGTATATCATGTAGAGTGAATGGTAGAGAGATAGAAGTTGGGGAAAGATGAATTTGAAGACCAATGTTTTTCATTACCTTCATAACATGACTACTGTGTCAATCTAAAATCATAAAGGATATAGTTGTTATAAAGTTAAAATAAAACAATAAAGAAAAAATGTGTCTAAAAAAACAACATGTGTAGCTATCACAAAGATACCAAAATAACACAATCAGCAGTGGGTGAGGGTGTCCTCCCTCAGGATTCTCTCTCCATAGAATGAGGCGTCAAGTCATTGATGACTGCCTGCAAAAAGAAACGCAAAATAAGGAATATCTTAGTTCTCATTTTGCAATGTAACTTCATTAACCTACCACCTCTTAGTTTCCTGTGTTTCTCAAAACCCAGAATTGAGACTTCCTGGAAAATAATTGAGATTAAGGAAAATCTGAGGAGTTTCACAGAGGCTGAGGTTCAAAAGTTCTTTAACTTTTGTAGTCATCTTTTTTTTAAACCTTCTTTCTACTATTTAGCCACGAAGAAGTATGTGCCTATATCCACTTTCACCTTCCAGCTTGAATAATTCAAATGTCAATATTTCTTCCAATACCTGAAGGTCTACAACAGTCAGTGAGGCTATATTTTCATGGAGGTGGTATGTGTGTTTGTGACTGGGATGGAGGTGGGTGGAGGTTAAGCTATATAATTTGAAGCCCAATATATCTGTATTCAAATAGTATTTTTTATACATTACTTAACACTTTAGGGCCAACTGTTAAGGATGACAGAGCAGAAATAAAGATAGAACTTGAATTATTCGGTAGCTTCACCATCCATGTACTTCCTGCCTTTGTACTTTGTGATATATAAGAAAAACAATGCCTTATTTGTTTTATAGGTCATGTCTTCTTAAGAAATACATTTATTACAGATCATTGTTGACATATCAGTCACGTTAATTTACCGTACATATTTAACTACCTAAATATTTTAAATAATATATTTCTTTGACACGCAGTTGAAATGTTATGAGTGAAACAAAAATGTGTGTGTGTGTGTGTGTATATATATATGTGTGTATATATATATATATATATATATAGTGTGTGTGTGTGTGTGTGTGTGTGTGTGTGTGTGTTGCTGCAATTCCTGGATATAACTACCTTCCTGAGAAAAAAGTGAAAATTAAAGGATTAATTGGAGAAGGAGAGGCACTAAAAAAGACAAGAGATACATTCATTCTGGGAAAACACTAATACCATATTATAAACATTATAAGATAGTTGGGCAAAGGAGGTGGGACTATGTGATATATTTCCAAAGTTAATGAAAATATTTTATCTACAAAACTCTAAATGAATGCTTTTATAGAGTACTATATACACAACAGTTTCCACAATATTGTAGTTAATTAGTTTAACAATAAATTAGGTAATTGTTACTTTCAGTCATAAAGAGAAATGCTTCACAATTCTGATTAATTCCTGTGTCACTTTTCAGCAATTTAATAGTTATTTGTGGATCTGTGGTAAAGACTGATACAGAAGGCTACAGTTATTTTTCCCTGACTATTTAAGAGGTTAATCTTCAGTTACATTTTCCTAAGCAACATGGGGAGAAATGCATGGAATAGAACTCAAGGAAGATTTATAAAGTTTACTGTCAAGTGTCTGCTGCAAGAAAATTAAAATAGAGATAAACATACTTCCTTTATGTACACACCACTCCTAAAAGAATAAACAGACACCAAAAATCCAAATAGGAAACAACTACATTTTCTTTTTATCTGTTTCATACTAGGATGAGTTCATTCATTTCCCCCTTGTCTTCATTTATATGAGAGATGGCTTACTGGGTGGCTGCAAAACAGTTGTCCAAGAAAACTAATTAAGAAGAACAACAAAAATCCTCATTTGGCTTATTTTATTATCAAGTAACACAGTTCTGAAGGGAGGTCTTGGATCACTCTGCTAAAACAAAAAAACAACAGCAACATCTGAAAAATTCAGCTAGAAACCACTCAAGACTGAAAGTATGTGCTAAAGACTAGACATACTTTTGCTTTGTTTTTAATTAGAATGACTGGGCCTAGTTGACTGTGTCTTCTGGTAGCAGGTATTCCAGCCCATGAGGATCACCATGAGTCTAGTAGGATGTATGTGAAACATTTTACTAGGAAACATACATAAAAACAACAGAAATAGCAACATTTCTTTGAGCCTTCTCCATCTTGCATTAAAATAGAAAAATTTGAATGAGACCAGGTATAGGATTTAAAATTTTTTGGCTATAATAACTACCTGTTCATGTTATTATTAATGACAGTTTTATGTGCACCAGTTGGGAAATTTAGAATAATATAAAGAAACAAAATCACAGCCATTCAGAAAAGAAATTAGCAGACAAAGTTTAAGTACTGGTTTAGAATATCTTATGAATTATTATCCTGAATAATTGAACTTTAAAAATTGCATCTGTGTGATTTTTTAACTATTTAAACTATTATATGAAATATTTTTAATTATTTAAGGTTTATGAATAACTATGAATCAACTTTCTTGCCTTTATGTGCAATATATCAATCTTATTCCACTGACTCATATATGGCATATCTTCTGTTAATAATGCCTATAAAATTACTCTGGAGAAAATATTTAAATATAGAAAGAAGCTGCATATATTCTCTTTGCATTCTGTTTTTAAAATATCTATCAAAATTATTTTTGGGGCGTTTCATTGATGAACGTTTCTAGGATTTTATTTTATGTTATTTTGAAATATTTTACCAGGAGATAAATAAAATCTATTTTTATATTCTTTTAGAATTTGATTAACATAATTATTAGAGAAGAAATTTTACAAAATAGAAAACTTAAGTAGTGTAAGCTACTTCATTAAAGCAAAGTGTTTAGACACAAAATTGTTTTAATTCATTGCTCCCCAAGTTCCTACCCATTATTGAATTACTTGCATGGAATTTGAATATACAGTATTCCCTCACTTATCATGGGTATTATGTTCTAGCCCTCCCCCACAATAGCTGAAAATCCACAAAGGAGAAACCTTACATTTATTTTCATATTTATATATATTTTAAGGCTTTATAAATCCTTATAAACCATCTCCGTCCCTTATTAACCTCTCCCATGCCCTTATTAACCTTTTCCACACTTTTATAAACACTACTTATGTTCTTAAACATATTCTACACTCTTAAACCTACGTAACTTTAACAACATATGTATACCGTACTGCAAAATCCTGCGAATAGTGAAAAATCTGCGATAAATAATTAAACGTAATATTTTTAAAAAACCCGCGATACAGTGAGACTGTGATAAGTGAACCACTATATAGAGAGGGACTACTGTACACCAAACTTGATCTAAAAATTCTGAAGAGTTCTAAGATAGTAAGGTGAGTTTGTAATTATGTACAACAAACCTACCTATAATTTTCACAAATGTATTCTAATTTTGTTTTCTGGAACAGGACAAGCACTACTTCCCATGTGATTTTTTCAAGTATAAATTCTTAACTGGTACATTATTTTTTCTTTATAGATAGTTCCAAATAAAGCTTAGGATCCATTTATACTTATAACTCTGAAATCATTTTTTTTCACACCCAGTGAGAAAACCAAACAATAAAGTTTCTTATCATATCATGACCCTTGAGATTTTAAATACAACTGTCTGTAGAAAGTCTATTTTCAACATTGCAAATTAAGTTTTATTGTGACTTGATACTTGAAGCCAGAGTTACGTTTGGAACAAGCTTGAACTCTATGGGCAAGGCTCTTCTCAAAGTCCTCTTTTCATATAGAAGTTTAAGATGAGATCCTAAGTGATTCTATCAATATGTGGTTGTGTCTTCATTGCTTCTACAAATATAAGCTTTTAGGAAAATTAAAAGTATTTTTAAGAGTTGTATTTATTCTAGGAGTGACTTATTTGACAGACAATGTCACACAGCTACTGAGATTGACTGAGTTTTGGTCTCTCCCCACTTTAAGTCAAGGAAAGCTGAAGTGTCCGTGAATGACTGGCAATTGTCCCAGTACCAGAAGGTACATTGAGATTTTTAGGCAAAGTGAGATGAAACTTTTGAAAATAATAAGTTGCATCTACCTTTATATGATAGCATTGTAAATCAAGAGAATTCTTGTAAAGGATGGTAAAGTTCATGCTAAAACATGCTTTTATTGAAAGACTTACAAGGAAAAAATAGAAGTGGTGATAATGATAAAGCAAAAAATATTTGTCATCTCATTTCAACTTGATGTCATGTTTATTCCTGGAGGATGAATCTAAGGGTAAAAAATATTTCTTGTTGGAATTCAATAAGCAGTTTTGTATATTTTTAAGTTTTTTAATTGAAAAAGGAGGATCAAGTTTGCAAAAAGTTTTGATTTCTCACAAAATTATTATATTTTTGTACTTTTCATATTTTCTATTCATCATGCTGTCTTTCCTCTACCTTCTTGAACTATATATATAGTTCAAATTATAGTTACATAGTTAAAATTACTGCTTTCATGTTCTTATTAATTTCATCATCTGCATCATATCTAGGTCTGTTTCTGTTGATTAAATTTCCACCTCCTTATGGACTGCCTGCTTCTTTATATGCAGATACTTTTTTATTGGATGCCATCCACCATGAATTTTGCTTTATTGGATGTTAGATATTTTCATATTTCTATAAGCATCCTCAATCTTGCTATCAGTCACAGTTGAGTTATTCTGAAAGTGTTTGATCAGTTAGAGGCTTCCTTTCAAAATCTGTCAGATGAGACCAGAGCAATTACGAGTTAATTTTGCCATTGCTGTGCTACTGAGAAATTTACTGGATACTCTGTCTGATGTTCTGTGAATCATGAGTTCTTTTTGTTGTTGTTTTTACATCCTTAGTTCTCAGCTAAGGGCTCTAGGATGACCTTTTGCTGATCCCTGGAGTTCTGTGTAGCTTTCTTTATGGCACTCTGCATAGAAAACTCTAGCCAGCTTAAATTTTTTATACACCCATTTCTCTTTCTTTAGTTCAGCAAGACCTCTAAGCTCTACCTGTGTTGTAGCCTGGAAAGTACTCCAGGCCATAAAACAAGACAATTGTATGGTCTGCCTCATTTGTTTCTGTCCTCTGCATGATGTTTGATGTCAAGAATCCATTGTTTTATATTTGATTTTTAAGAAATGCTTCAGGTGGAAATGTAAATGTACCCATCCACTCATATTGGTTAGGAGAGAAGAAATGTTAGTAATTAGTGATTTGAAAATTTCTCTTATGATCCACCATACTATCATTTACTGGAATTACTTATTTTTTAGATTCTATAGATAGTTGCATGTTTACCACAACAACACTTGAGATTTCCTTTCTGCATATCAATCACACATCCCTGATCTCTTCTGGTTTTGATTCACTGTATATATCATCAGATTGGAAATTTGTCTTTTTTCATTTAAGTTTCTGATATTAACTTCTAAGTTCTTAAATTTCTGTAAGAAGCAAGCCATCCATACAAAATCTTTAATAAGGGCGTAAGAGATAATGTAGAGCTGTGGGATATTATGCAGATCCTTCCTATAAGTCCAGGCATGTTTTATAGCACAAATCTTTTTTAAAAATCCTCTTGTTAAAAGGTAGCCTTCTCCCTTTCTATTTTTTAAAATTTCTTTTGGAGGTTTATTTACTATCCAGTGTATATTATTTCAAATACCTGGGGACATAAGTAAAAACATCAGTGGTGAGCTGAGTGACAGAATATTCATGCCCACATCAGTTTCCCTACAATCTCCCACCTTTCCATTTTAAGACCAAGAAATCCATTTTCACATTTCAGGTATTGAATCAAGTCATTCCCTTAGTGGCAACTTCTTTCTGTATGAGATAAGTAAAACTGCCATAGTCATGAGTGTCCTCTAGCTGTATTGGGACTGAAAAAAACTTGAAAGTATTTCTCTCTACTATTCTGAAGAAGAAAGATTTTTGTGCAGGCCACACAGGGAGCAGTTTTTCTTCCTGGCACATTTGCTCTCCAGTGCACAGAAGGCTTCAAGGTTAATGTTTGCTTTTCTTTGTAAATGTGGCACTGAAGTGCTGATGGCGGGGCTTTAGCTTCTGTATCAGTCTGAAGTGCCAACAGGGAGAACATGAAAAGCTAAGTTGGGAACTGAACTTCAGGAAACTGAAATCATTGGGGTAGGCAAAGCTTTAATTTCTATGAGTATGCTTTACTTCCCCAACGTTCTTAAAAGATGTGTATGATATGGTATCAGACATACCCTGTGAAATACAGTTGTAAAATTAAATAAAATCTTTTCAAATCTATATTTATGTTATTTATGCACTTGGATCAAAACCAAGAGAAAATAAGAAAATGAATAGTCGGGTTTGTTTGGTTTGATGTTGCAACACATCAAATAATTTCTCTTATTTCGAAATGCCTATGTTTCAAAATTTAAAATAATACTTATTTTATAAAAAATGTTCATTTAAGGTTGAATGATAAAATGTGAAATTATTTTCCAAAGAAATACTATACTCTATGCTGTGCAGATAACTTTAAAATACTACTTCATTTTTATTATAGTATTTATTAAGAAAATGTTTTTAAGTATCTGTCCCCAGTTTCAAATCAGTCTAGTATCATGTTCTTTGAAAATAAAATTCAATCACTATTGTTTTTATTAAACTACCAAAAAAACTTGACTTTGTTTCTTTAAAGTATTTTATTAACAGATCAGTTGTCATTGATTTTACAAATGCCTGGTGGGATATCTGGATTTGTGTACCAAAGTGCTCATAAGCCCCAGACCTGGCTGTTCATTGCTTTTAATCAATGATTACTAGCTTTAGAATCTAAAAAGATGTCAATAAACTAGTTTTTACCTTATCTTGCATCTCATCAGAAAATCAGCAATAAGAGCCAAGGTAGACAGTATCTCTGTGTATAGCATATGTTGACAACACCGTAGGCATCTTAGTTAACTGCTCGTTTATTTACACATCAGTGTAGATCAGTTGCCAACAAAATTAATATAATCCATCTGGAATTAATAGAAATTAATGTCTCAAAAAAGAAATTGTGACTTCCACTTGGCTAGCCAAACGTACATCTTTAGTATCTTATTCAGTTCTGGTTTCTGTGTTTTAAGAAAACTGAAACCAAAGCTGAACCCCTTTAGAACAGTGAGGACATTTTGAAAAACAGATGAAACAATTAGACAATGTGTATCCTGAAAAGAATAGATGACAGGGGAAAATGTTTTTGCCTTGGTCTCAGATATTTTAAAGATAGCACGTAGTAAAGAGTTAGAAACTCTTCTCCCTGGTTTCATGATGGTATAATCAAGATCAAATGACTGACAGTTAGGGAGGAGAGTTGTGCTCAACGAGAGACAGACCTTTTGTGCTACCCAGAGAGGAACATTGTAGGCTTTGACAGATTGTAAATTCTCCCTATTAATTACCTCATCTTTTGACCTAAATCAGATCCTTTAAGATCTTTTCAAGTTCATAGAGTGTATCATCTATAAATTTGTTGTCACTAGTATATGTTCGTGTTATATAGTTTTTCCTATAAGTCAGCCGGGCAGCATCTGGCTAGCTGTCTACTGAGCAGCCCGGCACCAAGGAATAGACAAGAGTCACACACAGTAACTATGCTATTCACTCAGCTTTTATTGGATGCAAGTCCACTCAAAGTAGATCAACATGCACTAATATCCTACTCACACTCTAACAGTCTAAGAGAATTATAACACACACACACACACATACACACACACACACACACAGCGCAACAATGGGGGATAATGAGCCTGAGTCCTATAGTCTCAGTCTGCAGGTCTGGGAGATAGCATTGTAGGCAGAGGAGTTCTCAGCATCTTATGACAAGGATCCAGGTGGGTAGCAGGGCAGAGCCCGGTGGCCAGTGCCAAGGGGAACAGCACAGCCTGGTGCAGCACTCTGCTGTGCGGAGCTCGGCTGTCTCAGCAGCGACCTGGAACCTACCCCAGTTATACCTGGAAAGTGATGTACTCCTCTCTGTGTCTTTTCAATAAATGTTTTGGCACCCCTGATGCCAGGTGTGGAATTTTTCTGGGAATCTATGGGTGGTACATGTCCATTCTGCTTGAGGCCCAAGCTGGCAAATGTGGAATTTCCCCAGGAGCCTGTGAGTGGTCCTGCTCTGCAGATGTGGCTCTTTTGATCACATGTGCAGACATCTTAGCTGTGTCTCTTTACCAGATGTGTCTGCTCTGACCACATGGGCAGATATCTCAAATGCGTCCTCTTACCAGATGTGTCTCAGAGTGACTTAGGTATTTTCCCTCTTGAACCAAAGTATCATAATTGACTGGCAGCCATTTTAGTTGACGTGAGTGACTCCACTTCGTTTCATACACTTTATGTTATCTCGATCGGACCAATGTCATTTTATTGGTCTTGCTCTCCACATTTTTTTCACAACAAAAAGCAAAAGTAAAAACAGTTTCTTGTTGCACAAAGTTACAGACCCTATACTTCTAGTCTTATACTACTTTTATTAAAGTGGTAGAAAAACACTAAATAAGCTATAATAATTTCGAATGAGTGCCAATTTGATTGGATTTTCATTTTTTTTAAATGTCATTTATTTTTAAAAACTGTTTTTGTGATAAAGTGACTTAGGCTTAGATCGAGTAGCACAGTTATTCGCTGCACTGTGTCGCTGAGCCTAAGGCTGTGTATCTCTGTGAGAACGTACATCCTCAAGGCACATTGACATGAAGTCCCGTTCCAGCCTTGCCCTTTGTTAGCTTTGCGTCCTTGACCAATTTATCTCAGCAGTCTTAGACTTGTTTTTTGTTGGTCTTCAAAACTGAAACAGTGAGAGTATGTAACTCTGTACAGTTATTAGAAAAAATGAGATAATGCAGATAAGGGGCTTGGTACTTTCAGTGCTTTATTATCACTACAGCACTTGCACACATGTAGTGCGCTTACCTTTACATTGATAAATCCTCAACTTCAATGATACAAATATAATATTCACATTGGGGAGCGTGTGTATCATTAGGTCATTAGTTATTGATTTTAGTGTATGTAGAGAGTGGAATTCTGTGGGTTTTTATTTGGCTTTGGTTTTGGTTTTTGCTGCTGGGAAGGGAACTTGAATCTCTGATAATCAGAAAGGCATAATCATTATTTAAACAAAAAGTTTATCTAAAAAGAAAATAAAACAGTATTTTTTATGTTCCCAAAGTATGTTGAACAACCATTTTTGAATTATGTTATAGCAAATTATTTAGATTAAAGAAATGCATTCAGATACCTGCCAATCTTATCTTTCTGAAACTAAAATGCTGTATAAAATGAAATATAAGCATATAACTACTTTTCTTTGAGTTTGTCCTTCTTTTCAATCTTCCTACAAGTTAGTGTTTCCTTCAGTTTTTAAATCAATGATGGATGGTGTTCTTTCAACTGAAAAAAATTACATTCTAAATTACAATTCAGTAGCATCAGCGAAACTGACTATAAGAATCAGGTCATTTTAAAATAAAAATATGTGAATGTCCAACCACTCCATCCCAAACAAGATAATGCATTTGGTGAAATTCCATTCTGCTATGATGTATAGTTCCTATAAAAAAACATAACTTCTGTTTTTTTAAACATTTTTCCCTGTGACTAATTAATCAGTCTTGTCTAATTTATAGAAGATTTTTAAATGGTTAATACCTGTCCTCAAGAAGCTAGTCTAGTGAGAGGGGAAGATAAGTTTAAAATATATACAGCTCAAGAATATGTGTTCAAGAGATTATATAAGGCAAAAAATAAAATTATACAGATTTAGAGAAAGGAAAAAATGTATTTATTAGTTAATTCAATGAAAGATTTCATGAGGGTGAAGACATATGATCACCACATCAAGGAGAATGTGCAATTTAGAGAGAGAGAAAGGAAGGCTCCCAGGAAGAGTTAAGAGCTAATGTGGAGAACCATGTCTTCGCTGTATTAACCATTCTCTTCTGACTGACACGTGGAAGCCTAGAAAGTTATGGGGGTTTACCAATCCTTCTCCTGACTTAAGTCATGTTCCTCCCTACCATGCATATTGCTTACCAGGCCCTGTAAGGATTTGTTTTATCTCATTACCCCCGCCTCTTCTCTTACAGCTTCCCTCCTGTGCTTACACTACACACACGTAGCCAATCTATTATCCTCGTTCTCTCTCTCTCATTCTCATTCATTCCCTCATTTTCTCAAGCTCTCGTTCAGGACATATGGTATTTCTGTTAAACTCTTTCTGATTTGTGTGCCTGAAATGTCTTATAGCTCTATCCCACCAGCCTATCATTTCCCACTTAATTCTTTTTATTCTTTATGTTGTAGCTAACAGTTTTTTTTCCAGAAACTATTCCCTGACACCCCCTCTGAGGTACCTCTTGGGCAGTTCAATCCATCAGAAATTCCACTATTGCATTTACCAAATCTTTTGTAATTTCCAGTTTTCCTATTTGTAGTTTCTTTCAGTCTACAAATGCATGAAAGCAGGAACTTTATTGCTTTTGTTTCTCCATTACCTAGCACTGTGGTTGGCCAAAGGATGTGCATGTGTACAGTAGTTATTCATGGTTCAATAAATGAGTGAGTAAATGAGTAATCAATTAATGAACATCTTAATATTATTGATAATTACTACCATGCAATTGTGGACTATGCAAGCCAGTGGCATAGGAATAACATGACTAGAGGCTCCAAGTTGACTAAGGCAGCTAAAAACATTCTTTTTAAAAGACTTTTTGTTAATTTAATTTTAGAGAGAGGGGAAGGAAGGGAGAAAGAGAAGGAGAGAAACATCAATGTGTGATTGCCTCTTTGCATGACCCCAACTGGGGACCTGACCCATGACCCAGGCATGTGCCCTGACTGGAAATTGAACTGGCAACCTTTTGGTTCACAAGCCAGTGCTCAATCCACTGAGCCACACAAGCCAGGGCTAAAAAACATTCTTGATTACACACTGATGACTAATCATTCAGAAAATATCTTTTTGGGATTCACTCAAGTAGAAAAAAATGGTGAGTTAATAATGTGAGAAAAAGAGATTAATAGCAATATAATGAAAGAAAAAATTTCTTATTTGTGCCAACTACAGGTTTACTAAAAATCTAAGACATTGACCAAAGAGAATATCAATTACACAGATGAGAAAACACTGAATATATTTTTAAATAATGGTTAGGTCAAGTTGAATTGTATAAATAATGTCTGATAATGACTAGTGAAATTTTAAATAAACATGTTAACTATATGTTTTTTTCCATTCATAAGACCATGTTTCTATTTTATATTCATGTTTTAATTTTGTTTTTGTTTTTAAACATTAATAAAAGGAAACATACATGTGAAGTTGTGGAGACAGTTGTTTTATTACTAGACCTGGAAAGTTGTACCTTTATTTTGGGACACGAGGATGTCTAACTTTTTGACTCTTGGCAGAGGACTGTTGAGATAGGGATGTTTAAATTTAAAATGTTCTGATTAAAATCAGAAACTCCCTGGAGAGCCTCTGGGTCAATTTCTTTACTAATGGTTTACAACTGGCCTAACCAGTTTGACAGACTTGGTTTCAGCTCTCCCAAAACCATGATGTCTTTGCATAGACTGTGGTGGTTCAAGGTAGAGAAACAGGGCCCTTGAGAAACTTGCACATGGGATATTTCCTAGACTCATATAGGAACAGCCCTCACTCTCATTTCCATTGATGTGCCATATTTTTGCCTTTAAATGAAAGCTTTAAACAAGTATGTCCTGAGTTGGTGTATCTATTATATTAAGAAGCCAAGTTTTAGTTGGAAGGTTTCAACAAGATTTTGAGAGAATGATCATCAGTTTATGATAATACTAATGTAGAAGTGTAGTTACTATTATTCTGAAAGGTAGGGAAAGTATTCAAGATAGGTTTGACAAATGAGAAAATTAGCCAATATTGAAGAATAAATATTAATTTGAACATAGTCACATAGTATGTTAAGGGCAAATGTTTGTACATGCAACACTTGTAATAACTGCCTAGGAATAAAATTGTCTAGGAATAAATGTAGCAGAAACAGTAACAAAGAAAAAGTCTGAAGTTTTTAATTAACCATAACTTAAACAAAAAAATATAGATTTGTAACTGTATGATTTCAGAATAAATCTTAATCTCTTTGGGAGAAAACCATTTCTGGATTAGAAATAGAAAAAAATTATTTTTTTAAGTACCGTATTCACTCACTTATCACGGGTATTACATTCTAGATGCCCCTGTTATAGGAGAAATTCCATGAAGTAGGAACCTTACATGTATTTTAGTATTTATATATATATATATATATATATGTTAAAGCTTTATAAACCCTTCCCACACACTTAGAAACCATTCCCAGTCCCTTATTAACCTTTCCCACTCCCTTACTAACCTTTTTCACACTTTTATAAACAGTACTTATGTTCTTAAACATATTCTACACTTTTAAACCTACGTAACTTTAACAACATATGTATACAGTATTGCAAAATCCCATAATATAGCAAAACATCTGCGATAAATAAATATAATATTTTTAAAAATTCCGTGATACAATGAGGCCACGATAAGAGAACCACGATATAGAGAGGACTACTGTATATCTTTGGCTGTTGGTGCTAGAGTATAAAACCCTGGAAGACTACTATAACAAGAGAACAATAGAATAAGAATTGTCAGAGTGGAAGACAGGAATGGTCCATGTAAAGCTAGCTGTCAGAAAAGACCTCTTTCTCACAAGTGAATAATAAACTAGCATAAAAGAGTTATATAATAACACGAATTTAAAGTTGGCCATGATCTTTCCTTTAAAAAAGATACATTTCAGAATAGGCACTATAGGTGTAAAGCAGATCTATTCCAAAATGAACTAGTCTTCTTTTCACGCTGAGTTACCAGCAAGTAATAAAAACCTTTTGATTTCAAGCTGCTCTTAGATCCTAAAGATGAAATCCTGGTATCAGTGGAATAGGATAAAATAACAGGCCAGAAAACATGTAATAGGCCCAACATTTCTCTACTATATGAGGAAAGTTCAAAGTTTTTCCTTCAAGCAAGATAAAAAAAAAAATCTGTGTTAATACAGAGTAGATAAAGGTTGATATTTAGTGTGATAAATGACATGCCTCACACGAAGGGAAGGAATTAATGTTAAGCTTCCATTGTGTGTCAAACACTGTGCAAGTGCTGAGGATACAAAGGGAATGAGGCAATCATGGCTTCAAAATACTTGTATTGTGAGGGAAGCAGACCAGAAGACTATGCAGGAGGTCCTATTGGGGCACTGAAGATGGACGTATAGCCTAGTGGTGGATGATGGAGACTAGTTAGTGATGATCCAGAAGAGAGAAAAGTTACCAGGTATTTAACAAAACAAAATATATAGGATATCCAGTTAAATTTGCATCTCAGGTAAACAGCATTGTTCTTGGCATTTTGTTTGTTATTTTAGTATACATACATATGTATATAATTACATGGACATAGTACATACATTAAAAATTATTCATTGCTTATCTGAAACTCAAAGTGAATTTGGCATCTTCTTGTTTAAATAACAAGCCTATAATCAAGAAAGATTTCACAGAAATATGGATACCTGCACTGAAATCTCAAAGATAAGAGTGAGTTAGAAGGTAAGAGGAGATGAGTACATGCTAGATAACGGAATGGCTTGTGAAGAAGCCAATTGAAATGAAGCAAGAAAAAAGGTTCAGGTGCTACATAAACTCCTACTTTTAAGCAAATTGTATAAAGGGTGTACATAGTGACATCTAGAGAGGTAAGCCAGGGTTGTATAATGAAACCATGTGGTATGTTATGACTCGTCCTGAGACCAATGAATTCCATAGAAGGAACTTAAGGAGTGACATGTGCAATTCATACTTTGGGCTTTCTTTCTCCATTCTGACTGATTTGTTTCCTTAAAAGGGTCTCTTCAAATCATTAAATTTACTACAGTAATTAGTTTTAATTATTTATTTATTAGAATCAGTTCAGATACTGTCTAATACTGTTTGTGCCTTCCAAAAGCCTTGTAAAAAGCCAAACATTCATTTAAAAGGCACAAAGACTCCATTTAAACTCTTCTCTCTCTTTGTCTTTCCTTTCTTTTCTTTTACTTTCATGATAGCTTTAACTTATCCAGTTTTAATGCACATTTTTTTTCTTTAGCATTTTGAGATAAACAGAAAGGAGCACTTGGGGTTTCTCAAAAGCTTAAATTCATATAAAGATTTTAAAAAACTTTAAAAGCAATGCTTTATATATGCCTGCCAATGTGTCCAGAAAAATAAATTTATAATTCCTATAATTAGTGGTTATTTATAGTTTTATATTTAAGAATGGAAAGACATGGGCAGTCACATAATCACACTTAACTTAAAATAGAGTCATTAAATAGTTTATTGCCTTATTTGTTACTCAGGTGTAACCTATCAAGTGGAAATATTTTAAAAAATAAATGGAAGAAATGCTTCTCAAATAGCACATAACAATTATTATATTGATCCATAGACTGTAAATTCTGTAGCAAGTATTGTGACTAGACATTTTCGTCGAGGTTCTTACTGGATTCTCTCACTTATTTAAATAATTATTGGCATACTCATTTTATGAATGAAGCTTTGAGAGTTTTGAACTGAAATTCAGATTGGACTTAACACCGTGAAGATATATCTAATGAATTAATTAGCAATTGCATTTCACCAAAAACAATAAATAAAGTTAAAGAGTACTTTAAGTAAGTTAAGAATTTCATTGTTTGATGACAGAAAGTCGAGTGTGAAGGTAGGCATCTAGAGGCGAGCGTGGTGGCTCCATCATGAGACCAGGAGTTTGGGCTTTGATGTTTCTCTAAACGCATCCATGGCTACTGTGCCCTTGTTTCATAGTCAACAGTGTAACTTAAATGTTAGCATCTATTGTTTTTAAGATAGAGTAACATGTGTTTCCTGTCAGCTGAATCCCTGCCCACATTATAAACACGCTTCTCAAGCCCTATCTAAAATCTCCCAGCAGCCAGAAAGATATCACATAGTCACCCGTAATTGCCAAGAAGGCTGGGAAACTATCGGAGCACTTTGCAACTACAGAAAATGGGATTTTAATAAAAAGGAAAGGGAATAATACATTTTGTAAGCACCAGGAATCTATTTTTATGGAGAAGAGTCATGTAATGACTCTATTTTAAGTAATTATGTGGCTGCACATGTCTTTCCATTCTTAAATCTAACACTGTAAATAACCACTAATTATAGGATTTGAAGACAAATTTTCTAATATCAAACCCAGGGCAATAATCACTACATTACAAAATGCTATTTAGTTGTTCTGGCCTCAGACACATGACAAAAGCTGAGATATATTATAATAGAATATAATAGAGTGCAGTAAATCACTATTTTGTAAATTTGATAAATGTCACAAGTATATCAATAGGGTGGAAAACTGTTGATGGAAGCTATATAAGTATGGTAGGTCATAAAAGATATGTGAAGGGCTTGTTTCTTTTCTAGTTTATTCTGATAATTGAAATCTTGTAAAAATATTTTCTATTTTCTAGGCCAAAATTACTTAACTGAACTAGTTTAATTGTCAAAAAAATGGTGAAATATCTAGAAAGAGAAAAACCTGCTTTGCAGGTTTAAGATGCAACATAGCAATGCTGATTTATTACTATTGTCGTTCCCATTTTGTAGGGAAGAGAAGCATATTTCTGCAAAATTATAGAAGCATAGTTATACATGCTCAAATTGCTTCTAGTTTCTTACATTCGATTCCATTGCCTTACAAATTCAAATTCCTGACTTTGATCAAACCCTAAATCATGGTGGTATTAAATCATTATGGGTATTAAATCATTGAGGATTATGTATTTTACCTTGGCATTTGCCTGAAAATCAAGACATTTACATGATACATTGATAAAGTATACTAAGTACCAAATAAAAGTCATGTGGAATTAAGTTAAGGTAATATATCCTAACTAAAAATAAATACATTAAAAAGAAAATTCCTTCTTTTAAAATAACTAGTGTATGGTAGAAATATAAAAGTTTAGAAAATCAATTTATGGTGCTTACTTTAAAAATATGAAGAAAATACTTTAATGAATGTGGTTAATTCTAAAACTAATTTGTTTTGGTTTCTGGTCAAGATGGAAGAGTAGATAAATGTTGTACTCACCTCCTCCCACAACCACATCAAAATTACATCTAAACTGCAGAACACCCATCATTTGAAAACACCTGAAATCTAGCTGAACAGAGTTCCTATGAATGAGGATATAAAGAAGAAGCCAAACTGGGACTGGTAAGAAGGGTGGCGACACCAGAATGGGCTGGTCCTACACTCACATGATGTGGTTAAAAGTATGAGGGATATCTCAACTGTAGAGGTCCCTCCTGAGGAGTGAGATGCCCCAGCCTCACAGCAGGCTCCCCAGACAGGGCTCCAGTGCCAGGAATAGAAGTCCCTACAATGTATGGTTGTGAAAACCAGCAGTGATTTTCCTGTGTGAGATTGAGTGCTGGTGGAGTCCCAGGCATTCCAATTAAAGAGCCTGCACCTGGACTTAGCTGCTCTGAGGATGGCACCTGGGAAGATGCCAGGGACATACAAGGAGGAACTGAATTGTTTGGCTGGAAGGGCAGCTTTCTCCTAGACAGAATTGCTGGCAGTGCCGTCAATCCATTTCTGGGCCCTCCCCCTGAAGGTACAGACAGGTACTGTATCTGAGTCTCCATCAAACTGGCTAACAATGTTTTCCTGCCCCAGTTGATTCCCTGAAACCCTACTCCACCCAACTTGTGGGCCCACCCAAATCACTTCCAGTGGTGTTTCCAAACAAATGGCCTGTGTTTGCCCATGCTGTGGACTTTCCTAAATTCTCTCAAAGTTTCATGAACAAGCAGCATTTGACCTTGGCTTGCCATGCACCAAACCCAGCACAAGCAATGGTAAGACTTAGTTTGCCACTTGGCTTTTCCCATGCTCCTCCAAACTCACCACAAGTAGCAGCCATCTGCAGGTTGCTTTGTAGCTCATGCTGGGTGGCCTGGGCATGGCAAAGGCAATGACTGCTTTTGGCCTGTACATCCCAGGAGCCCCCAAAGTCAGTACACCCAGTGTCCAGCTTCAGATCATGTCAGAGCAGCACTCAATCTCTTCCACAAGCAACACACTCAAGAGATGGGTTGGGCAGGCACCAGTGCCCTGCTGAAATGAGTTCTGCTCCAAAGGATCGGTCTCTGTATAACATCTTCTCCACTGTAGTCACAGCCAGTCCCGGTAGCCAATCAACCTGGAGATCAATTTCTCCAATCGGTGTGCCAACAACAACCAAGGTTCAACTACAACAGAAGGCTGCCCACATGGGAAGCTAACCTGGAATGCCCAGCTCTGGTTACTGGAGAGGCTGCCCCAGTAGGCAATACGGGACACTTACTAAATAAGACCACGCCACAAAGACTGGGAGACATAACATATCTACCACATGTATTAGAAAGAAACATGGGGAAGTAGCCAAAATGGGAGACAAAGAAACATGTCCCAAATGAAAGAACAGGGAAACTCTTCAGAAAGAGACCTAAATGATATAGAGGAGAGCAAATGACCAGATACAGAATTCAGAATCCTTGTTATAATGATGCTTAAGAAACTTCATGAGAACTTCAAAAACACAAAAAACAAACAAACATCACTATTAAAAAAAGTAATAGTCAGGAATGAAGACTACAATAACTGAAATGAAGAATACACTAGAAGGAATCAACAACAGGTTGGATGAAGCAGAGGATTGAATCAGTGGTTTGGAAGACAAGGTAGCAAAAAATACCCGTTCAGAACAGGGAGAAGAAAAACAAGTTTCTACAAGGTTCGCTTCAGGGACCTGCAGGACAACATCAAGCATAACAACATCCACATCTCAGGGGAACTAGTAGAACAAGAGAGTGAGCAAGGGACTGAGAACCGATTTGAAGAAATAATGACTGAAAACTTCCCTAACTGGTGAAAGAAAAAAAACAAGTCCAGGAAGCACAAAGTCCCAAACAAGATAAATCCTGAGGCCCACACCACGACACATCATGACTAAAATGACAAAAGTCAAAGACAGAGAATTTAAAAGAAGTAAAAGTAAAGCAGTTAGTTACTATAAGGGAATTCACAGAAGACTGTCAGATAAATCTCAACAGAAACTTTGCAGACCAAAAGGGATTAGCGCAGAATACTCAAAGTGATGAAAAGCAAGGAACTACCCAGTGAAACTATCATTTCGAATCGAAGGACAGATAAAGAGCTTCCCAGGCCCTCTCTCACAAAAAAAAAAGCTAAAGGAATTCACCACCACCAAACCAGAATTACAAGAAAGGAGGTCAAAGGCTCTTCTTTAAGAGGGAGGAATACAAAGGTCAAAATTATGAACAATAAAATGACAATGAATATGTATTTATCAACAATGATGTTAAAAAACAAATGGATTAATGCTCCAAACAAAAAACATAAGTGGATGAATGGATAAGAAAAAAGACTCTTGCATATATTGGCTACAAGAGTCACTTCTGATCAAAAGACAGACTGAAAGTAAAGTTATGGAAAAAGATATTTCATGAAGGTGGAAACAAACACACAAAAAAGCTTGGATAGCAATACTCATATCAGACAAAATAGACTTAAAAGTGAAAGCTATACCATTAGATAAAGAAGAACCCAGCAATTCCACTCTGGGTATTTATACAAGGAAACTCAAAACACTGAATCAAAAACACATATACAACCATATCTTTATTGCAGCATTATTTATAATAGCCAAAATAAAGAAGCAACCTAAGCGTCCATCAATAAATAACTGGATAAAGAAGTGGAGCATATATACAATAGAATATGACTCAGTCTTCTCCAAAGAGGACATACAGATGACCAATAGATATATGAAAAGATGCTCAGTGTCACTATCAGAGAAATGCAAATTAAAACCACAAGGAAATACCATCTTATACCTGTCAGAATGGCCATCATCAATAAAACAACCAACAAGTTCTGGTGAAGATGTGGAGAAAGAGGAACCTTTTTGCACTGTCGGTGGGAATGCAGACTGGTGCAGCCACTGCGGAAAATAGTATGGTGATACCTCAAAAAACTAAAAATGGAACTGCCTTTTGACACAGGAAGTCTACTTCTTGGAATTTACCTTAAAAAAAACCCTGAGGTGCTAAGTTCAAAGAATATAATTTTCTCTATTTTATTGCAGCACTACTTACAATAGCCAAGATTTGGAAGCAGCCCAAGTGCCCATCAGTAGATGAATGGATAAAACAGATATGGTACATTTACATAATGGAATACTACTTGGCCATAGAAAAGCAGGATAATTTTACCCTTTGCAACAGTAGATGGGCCTGGAGAACATTATGCTAAGTGAAATAAACCAGTCAGAGTAAGAAAAGTACCATATGATTTCACTCGTATGTGAAATCTAATGAATAAACTGAACTAACAAGGAAAATGGGGACAGACTCAGATGGAGAGCAGATAACAGCTGGGGTGGGGAGGTGAGGGGGTGGGGGGATTGAACAAAAAGGAGAAAGGACTCATGGACATGGACAACGGTGTGGTGATTGCAGAGGCAAGGGGGACATACGGGGACTGAATGGCTATGGAAAAATACAATAAGATTAAAATTTTTAAAAAGCACAGTATAGCTGAATTGTTTTAATTTATATCTTTTTTTTTTATGATTTAAGCTGCTCTATATATCCCTGATGTATCATTTTAAAATACAGCTTACACATGTTTATGAAAACATCTTGAAAATTCTTCTATTTAGTTTAATAGTAAGACTAGTCATTATTGAAATGAAGTCTACTTTAAGTTTTATTATATTCTTGTTCAGTTTAAGGACAATAGTGTTTATATCCTCTACATTTGCTCAAAACTTCTAGGTCAGCTCATTAGAAGCAAAACAGCTGTGCATTTGCAGCCTACAATACTGGGAAAATTCATTTTCATTAAGCATTAACTGTCATATCAGATAAATATGCTGAGAGCTTATCTGTAATAAATGCACTCTGTTTAATGCAATGAGACAGTCTCTTAATTTGAGTACATAGCATAGCGACAGCTAAACCTCCTTTACTGAATTAATTAGGAAGAACTTAATGTTAATTATTTTGTATTTAAATTTTTGGAGTCTCACAGATGAAAAATCTATACAATGTTTTTATTTTTCAAAATAAATGAGAGAAAACCCAGTAATAAAAACAAGTTACATAGTGTTTAAGTGTGTATAAATGTATTGAACAGCTAATGAATTATTCAACATATATATCCCTGGAGGATATACATATTTAATGGATCTTCTTAATTTGACTTTCATACCATTACATTATTTTATTCCAAACTGTTTTTATATAATAATATTCCTTGGGAAAAATAATCAATTTATCATATCTCTCAAAAGAGGAATAATAAAATATTTATTTGTTAGGAATTTTTACTGTAGCTTTTTTTCTAAAACTTCCTTCCATTGATAACATTTTTTAACTAATCCATTTTACTGACCTATAAGTGGAAACCTCCTCAGTTTGTTATACTTTTACGAGGAAGTTATATGTCAAATGATTACATAGAGCCCAATTTAAAATATATGTCAATATTCTAAGCTATTTTAATTTGCTCCATTTTTAAGTTCCTGACTCAAAGTTCAGTTAGGAGAGACTGCTGGGTATACAAAATTTTCCATCAGTTGTTTTTAGAAGACAAAAAGCTTGTCTTACTCCTTTTACTAGCAGAGTGATATTGGAATGTATTTGGATGGCTCTATTTAAGGCTAAAAAGAAAGTATTTTATCTTGTTTTTTGTCTTGAAGGGAAAATAAAAAGACAAACTCTAATAATTGTATTTGAATGTATGAAGAGCTGTCATGCCTGAGAGGGTCTTGTATTTCACATCAAAGGATCTGGAAAACAATATTTCCAGGTGGGAAGAATTTAGGCTCTTTGTTTTTTTCTTTTTGCTTATCTGTATTTTGTATTTGTCTTTTAGAATAATATAAACTTTAAGCAAGGCATAGTCAGCGAATTTTAGAGCTACAGGGTTGAGAAAAAATGAAGTGTTATTTCAGAGCACAAGACCTAAGTGAGTTTCAGCCTCAAACTCACATTAATAGTTATATCTCTGGGTTTGTTGCTATTTCTAAGTCAACTATTAAAAGATCAACTGGTAACAATTAATATCATAGTTTCTCCTGGTGTGGAACATGGATCTAAGGGGAATTGGGTACTGGAACTGACAAGCAGGAGCTCAGAGAAGTCTTCAAGAAAACAGATACATCTGATAGGGTGGAATGGCTAGGGTGGAAAGTAAGCAAGTGCCATATTTAGTCCATTTATTTAGGACTTTCCTGTTCATTTCCAAAGAAAGGCAATTTAGTGTACTTCAAACTAACCTAATGGTCTAATACTCCATTTTATTTTATTTTTATTTTGTCATGTAGTTTCTTGCAGTATCTTGGGATCCCCATTAAGAACACTAGCTCCTGGCATAGTGAGAGGAGATAAGGATTAAGTGCATGGGCTTTGGAAAATAACCTTAGAAAGTTTTTAAATTTATCCAGAAAGTTTTTGTTAACAAAGTGGACTTATGTTTTGTGATTTTTTAAACCACAAATTGCATAAACATGGTAAGAGATTCACAGATAATACTAATGATAACAACAAAAGGATATTAGTAACACTTACTGGGCATTTATTACATTCATTTCCTTACTTAGCCCTTTAATAAGCAATATTATGAAGCATAATTGCTACAAAACACTGCATACATTTAATGAATAATAAATTGATAAATCTGGGCATATGCATACACCTGAGATACCATCCCCACAATAAAGGCATTAAACATATTCATCACTTCCCCAATATTTGGGGGTGTGTGTTCTTCTGTGGTTTCCTTATTTGTTGTTTTTTTGTCCTTGTTTGTGTTGTAGTTGTTTGTGGTAAGAATACTTAAAATATTTTCAAGTGCACAATACCATATTGCTAACTGTGCTGTACAGTATTTTCTCCATTTCATTGGTGAAGAACTGATGTTCAGAGAGATGAAGTAACTTGGCTACATCATACCCAGCAGCTTAGTAGTGGGGCAAAGAGTCACTTCTCACTATTAGCCTCTGAAAATCATGTTAGGACTGGATTCTACCAAGTTGAGGCCCTTTTATTTTTGATATCTTTAATTCAGGGGAACAAATTGTGTATTTTTCTGGCACATATAAAATAATCATGTGATATCATTAAGATTATTGCTAACATAAAGTGCTGATTGTCTCATAGATTCTAATTAATGCCTATTTGAAAGTTTTCAAGGCATTTATTCAAAGATTTTTCCTAAGGAGGCTGTGACCAGAAGACCACATAAAAAATCAATGTGATTTTTACTCACTTTAATTCTGAGTTTCTTTTTTGCAAGGGAACAGATTAGAAAGAAGAAACTCACAATAAACTCAAGCTATAGTATATGTGGAGATATATTTAACATGTTATTATCAAGTTTTAATTTTAGAATGTTCAAAAATTAGAAATATAGAAATAAAATTGTTTTTTGTTCATTTTTAATCAACCTGATTTTTTTCACTTACATAGATTTCACAAAACTTCTAAAAGTTTCTTATGCTCTTGTAAATATTAGGAACTCAACACATGTTTCCTCATGCTTTCTTCTGAAACTTTGCTAATGATATCCAAAATGTATATGTGGTTGCCACTGTGCTTCCTATTAAAATCAAGAACAATATACATAACATAGTTCCAGCAAAGATGTGTTTTCTGACTCAGATAAGAAATTTATGGGATCTATGAATTCAGTGTTCCAATTCTAATTCTGCTGCTATAATACAATTTGTACATTTTCTTAGTTTCCTTATTATTTGTTTATTAGTCAATTTATGAGATAGTAATATAAAGACCACGTATTTCTTCAATCATGAGGAAATAGAAAAGGAATATATGAAACAAGTCCAAGTCCTTCCTATAGATTTATAGTTGACCTGAGGTGAGAGCATTTGAGAATGTTGACCGTACGCAGCCATCTCTCTGCTTTGATTGAGGGGCCATTGGGCGATAATGTCATGAAGGAGCATACTGAGTGTGCTTTCAGAGGATCCTCTGTGGCTAACTCCTGGTCATCTTCCATTGTTGGTTGTTAGCTTTCCTTTGAAGAGACAGAATAAGCAAATCTCCTTAAAAGGCACTCACTATGTCTAGACTACATACTCCGACAGATGCAAGGCTATTGCTATATCAACTGAAAATTAAAACAAATGCAAAATCAAACAAGCTGTGATTTCTTAACAAGGTATCAGAAAAAGGCTTACTTTGTCCACTTATTATCAGCTCTGCCTATGGGCTCAATTTCTTTTCATACAGTGATCTAGACCCATATTAGAGGGCTTATATTGAGGGAAATAGTACATCATTTGGTGAGGGCCCAGTTGCTGTAACTCGATTGCTTTGCTTGAACCTTTAGCTTTATCTTTGGCTCTAGGACTCTGAGAAGTGACCTACCCTTACCATGATTCAGTTTCTTGTATCTCAGATGAAGAAACTGATAGCATCTACCTTGTAGTGTAAATATAGACACACATATGTGTCACACACACATTTTAACATATACATGTATATCTATATCATTATTTTATTTAGAAAATTTAGAATAGCAAGTTTCACATAGAAAGTATGGTGTATTAGTTTTGTAAGGATCTTTGTCCCAGATCCCTATGACTCATTCTTACATATAATTAAACTTCATTATTTGGCTGAGGCACTGTTTTTAGAACTGAACTGTAATTTCACTCTTTTATTTTCTCTCACTTTTAATCATTTTCAATTTGATCTACCTTGATCTACTTCCACTTCCACCCATACCTTCATCTCTAACATGCTCTTATCTTTATTCCCAGCCTCACCACTGACCGCCCAGTCTAGAGCTGAAATTCTGGTGTGACATCCATATGCCCTTCAGCATCTGAAACATTTGTGAGCTGCTCTTCAGCCTTGTGCTGGAATTAACATTCACTTTTTATTGTTCACCTGGAAAGAAAACCAAAAGTCTCTATCCATTCGATAATTACTCCTCTGATACATTGCTCTCTTGGTGGTTAAGGGTGAATAAATGCCTTAATTTCTCTTGATCAAGCAAAGACCCCTCAGTAACCTAAGTGCTTTTGCAGTAGTAGCTTTTTCACAGTTGTTTAGGTCTCTTAATTGAAGATACTAAACTCAAACTACTTCTATATTAGAAAGTAAATTGTGCTCCAATTTTTTGAGCTCCTAGATAAATGGACAGTGGTAATAGAAGATTTTTTAGCACTTAGCCTGTTTCCTGATCATATTAGGTATTTAATAAATGTTTATTGAGTTATTTTATATGTCATAGTAAATGATCTGAAAAATTGTAGAATGCAAAACATATTGATTTGAAAAGGAGCTAGATGAAGCAGTTTAAATCCTGTTTATTTTGAAGCTCTTCTTTGTTATAGGCAAATAAAGTTATATGTTATATGGCAAAAAACAAATTATAATAGTCTTTTCCCTTGTAGAACTTATTCTTGGATTCATCAAAGGTTCTAAAACTTATCATAACATATACATATCTATATCAATAACACACACAATACTACCACAAAACATCTTAAAAAGGGTAGGAAACATGTTTCACTGGAGAAATGAAGGACAAAAATGACACTATTTAATAACTTATCTCCTTACCTCTTACGCACTAACCAAGGACAAAAAACAGTCTCCAGTGAATGTTCTACTATACATTTCTCTCTCTCTATATATATATATATTTATAAATATTTTTTACTAGTCAGTCATCTTTATCAAAAATGGTATATTAAATTGAGGGGTTTTTTTGTATTTAAATTTTTTATTTTCCAATTGATTGTTTTATTTTTGTTTAAAAAAATATGCATTATTGATTATGCTGTTACAGTTGTCCCAACTTCTTTTCCCTTTGTTCCCCTCCACCTAGTGACCCTCCTCCCTCCAGTTGTCTCCCTTCCACTTAGTCCATGCCCATTGGTTGTGCATATGGTTCTTCTCAACATCTTCCTGTCTACTCCACTCCATCCTACTATGCTTCTTAATTCCTGTACCATCTCTCTCCCTATCCCCTCTCCCCCTTCCCTGCTGACCTCGCCCACAATGTTCCCCAGGCCTATAATTGTTTTCCCACTATCGTTGCCTACTTAGTTTGCCTTTGTTTTGATTCCCTAGCTTCTGTTGTTGGTTGTTGTGATACAGTTTTCATTTTAATGTTCATAGTTTTTTTTTTTCTTTCTCCTAAATAAGTCCCTTTAACATTTCATATAACAGTGGTTTGGATCTAATGAACTCCTTTAGTTTTACTTTGTCCTGGAAACATTTTCTCTGCCATTCTATTCTGAATGACAGCTTCACTGGATAGAGTAATCATGGTTGTAGGTTTTTGCTTTTCATTACTTTGAGTATTTCTTGCCAGTCCCTTCTTGCCTGCAGAGTTTCTTTTGAGAAATCAGTTGATAGTCTTATTGGGACCCCTTTGTATATAATTTTCTTCTTCTCTCTTGATGCTTTTAGGATTCTCTCTTTATCCTTAAGTTTTGATATTTTGATCGTAATGTGTCTTGGTGTGGTTCTCCTTGGGTCCAGTTGTTTTGGAACTCTCTGTGCTTCCTGGACCTTTAAGTCTATTTCCTTCCCCAAGTTAGGACAGTTCTGCTTCATTATTTTTTACATAATTTTTCCATTTCTAGTTCTTCTTCACTTTCTGGCAACCCTATAATTCAAACGTTGGCCTGCTTACAGCTGTCTAATAGGTTTCTGAGCTTCTCCTCATTTCCCTCACTTTTTGTTTCCTCTTTCTGCACTGGTTAACTCTTTGTTCCTTCCCTATGTTCCAATTTGTTGATTTGATCCCTGGTTTTCTTTCCCTCACCACTAGTTTCATATGCGTTTTTGTTAATTTCAGCAGGACTAGCCTTCATTCTTTCCCTGTCTTGTTTAAGATCTTCTGTTAGGTCTTTAAGCATTTTAATAACCAAAGCTCTGAACTGTGCCTCAGAAAGATTTCCTATCTGCTGCTTCATTAGATTAGATATTTGCTGTCTGGTCAGCTTCATCACTGGGATCTCTATCATGATTTGTGCCATCCTGACAGTTTTTTGTTTACCTTTGCTTCCTATGCTATATGGGTCAGAGCCCTGTACATTTATCACAACTGGGTAACCCTTCTCACCACACTGTGGCATTTTCACTGTCCTGCTGCCATTGCCACTGCTGCTGCTGCCAGCACAGCTTGACCTCTCTGCCCTGGCTTTGCCTCTTCTACCAGTCCGGATGAGCACCACTTCTTTATAATTTCATACGTTAGACTTCCATTTATTTTCTGAAACTTCTGGTTCTCTCTGGTTTTGCATTAGTTGTATTCCTTCTTAGTTGTGAAGGGAGATGGAGCGTATCAGTCTAGGCCTCCATCTTGGCTGGAAGTCCTTTCTCTATATATTTTGAGTTCCTCTGGTTACTACTTATCAAATAAATGTTTCAGTTATTGTCAGGATTTTAAAAGAACTGTGAATGCAACAAGACATTTTTGGGAGGCATATTTATTTTGTTTTAGATAAAAAGGATTAAAGATTTTACAGGGCTTTGAAAGAAAAAAATCATAAGGTTAATTAAGATTAGGTCACATTTTCTGAAGCATGTTTTCTTTTTTTTTTCAGTGTAATTGTCCTACAAGATATTCTTAGGAAAAGAGTTTGTTAGTCAAATAAGTTTTAAAAACACTACATCTCATGTCCCTATCTTGGAGTTTAGTTAACTTAGGCATATTGAAGTATCTGAGATGATTTTTAATAAAATAACATGCATAAGATGAATTAGTCAAATGATTCTAAAACTTGTTGGACCACAGAATTCTTTATTCCTCTGCTCTTCTTTGTAGCTTGAGCAACAGTGGTATTTGGGTAATCATTTCACATTAGCCAGAACTTAGTTTAATTCTATGAAAATTAAATGCTGAGAACATACATTTTATTATTTCAAAGTACCCATAAAGGATTCTAGAGTGGGCATTTCAATTACTAAATGATCTCTTGTATTTTATAGTAATGATGCCTACTAGCTGGCCCCAACATAAAACATAAAGACAGTTCTATTATTATGTTACTATTATTATTATTATTATTTAATCAACCCCATTGTTAACATGAAACATGTTGTAACTTATTTACCCTCTTCCCACCCAGTGTAGTCTGAATGCTGAATCATTGCAAAGGGAGGGTAGCCATACATATATAAGCAAAAACAAAACAAATAAACAAACAAACAAACAAAAACAAAACAAGGAAACGAATAAACAGGCAACATCTTCAAGGAGACTCCTTCTCTCAGATTATCTAGTCATTTGAATTTTATGTCTTGAAATGCAGTAGGAGCACCTCAATGAGTGCTATCTTTAAAAAAAACAAAAACTATTTTAAAAATGTGTGCATTCAGTAAAGTTGTGTTTGATTGGACTTGCCTAAATTTAATCAGCTAGAATCCAAGACTGAGGCTTACTTGTGAATCAATAGCAAGTGTAGGTCCAAATTAAATATTATGAGCCGTTAGCTTCTTGAATCATCGTTTTAACTTGCACTTCAACACTGAAACCAACAGAGACGATTTCTCTGCCTTACTAATAAAATTGTATGTTATTTCTACAGTTCATAGTATTTTCTATTCACCACTCTCTTTTCTATTTATATGGTATATATCCTGCTTCTTTTAAATTGAGAAATAACTATCAAACTTCCAGTATTTTGTGTTCCTCATTCTCTGCTGAATAGGATTATCTCAAGAGTCATCAAGAAAGCCTTTATGGACAACATATTCAATGATCAAATAAAGCTAAGAAAAAATTCGAAGGTGCCTCCTGTTCTTTTGACTCATATAGGCCTATACTGTTTCATTTTTGTTCCTGTTTACAAAAGAAAGGTAAAAATTTGCCATCGTATTCTAGAATGATGTTGCTAAAATTAAATATTAGATACTTCCAAAGACTTACGAGTAAATTTTAATGATTGAAGAGAAAAAATCTCCAATATTTGATAAAAGGAAGAGAAAGTAATTAGTAAAATAGATTATTACAAATGCAAGGTTTTGTATTAATGAATAATTCTAAACTTCTCCCTCATTTTTTTCTCCTACCAGGAACACTTTTGCAGATAGTTAGAATATAAAAGAATAGGAAAATCTCTTCTGATGGGTACAGAAAATAAAATTGACAAAATAAAATAAAAATTATACTCATTTATGAAGATAGAAAAGAGTGGTGGATTTAAAGAAACTAAAGGGACTGAATTCCAGAGAAAAGCAAACACTTCAGACAGGTGGGGAGATCAGCAGTCATTCCACTGGGGGCCATTTCCATGTTTGGATTCTGACTGCCATGCCAGGACCAATGGCAGTGAGGGCTGATGGAAAAGACTACAGAGCAAAAGAATTCTAACCTAGCTAAGTAATAATACCGTGCCCCCTCCCCACTCTCAAGATTAACTGAGTGATCAAGTCCTAGTAAGAAAAGAGGAGTCACCTGGTCTAGGGCATTTTCCAAGTGAGGGATTCCAGAACTTTGTAGAATTTGAAACCAGCAAATATCAGCCAAGTCTTCCAGCTCAAAGACAGACACCATCAAAAGCTAGGAGAAAAGAACAGAGATCATAACAGTCAAGAAATAGACCCAATACTTATACAACCCATTGATGTTAATAAAAGTGCTAATGTAATTCCAAGGAGAAATAAAACTCTCTTTAAGAAACATTGGAACAACTTGATATCCATATGGAAAAAATGAACTTACCTGTATCATACACCAAGCATAACAGTGGATTTGAGATAGCTTATAGCCCGAATGTAAAAGTTAAAATGATGTAACTTCTAAAAGAAAGGTGGCGGAGCAGGCTGCATCTAACCTGTGAGTCCTTATATTTGTAGTACTTGCCATGAAACAGACATTGCAACTGTGTGTTCACCACCTTTGGTCTCTCTGTTACTGACAAGCCCTCATAACTGGCAGCTACAGAGATGTGGACTCAACCCCAGGGGGCTACTCCTGTGCAGTGGCCAAGGCTGGGCAAGGATAAGAGCCCACCTTTCTCCAAGAAGACCATTCAGAAAATCAGAAAAATGGTCTCGGGGCTCTTGAGAGCCAGGAGAGAAGAGGTATTTGTGTCATTCCATGATGTGGCTGTGGACTTCACTCAGGAAGAGTGGTGGCTGTTGATCTGTTCTCAGAAGACGCTATATAGGGATGTGATGCTGGAAAGCTATAGCAACCTGGTGTCGGGAATTCTATTTTCCAAACCAACACTTGTCATTTGGCTAAAGCAGGGGGAAGGGCCCTGGAGCAAGCAGAAAGAACATTTGCCTGGCTGCTGTTTAGCAGATCCAAACAAAGCCAGAAATTCCACCTTATTCTCCACTCTGGCCTTCTTCAGTTGGCAATTATATCAACGTGTGCTACATGATCACCACTTTGTAAGCTGCCCAGGCTTGTGTTCAGGGACTCTCCGAATAGTGGATCTCTGCCCAGCATATCCAAAGTGGTGGCAACAACCATTTTCTCATGAATGCTTCTGGAATGACAGTGTGGAAGGTGAAGCCAGAGAAGGGGGCTCTAAACCCTTCTTTGGGAGGACAAGGGATAGAATTCAAGAACTTTGTCCAGATCACCTAAAGGACTGCCAATAAGCTCGAGAGATGGCAAGATAGTGGTGGAAGTAAAGTTCAGCTCAGCTGAGAAGGCAAACCCTTTAGAAACAGGCAAAGTATTAAAGTGGGTAGAAATGTCAGGCTTTGAAGTAGACCGCCGTAGAAATTGTGGGTTTTGCTTTAACCAGAAGTCAGCCCCTTTATTCATCAGAGGACCCACTCAGGAGGAAAGTCTTATTTTTGCAGTTAGCATGGCCAAAGCTTTAACTACATTATCAGCTCTCATCACACACAAGAGATCACACACGGGGGAGAAGTCTTCTGTCTGCGTAGAGTGTGGGTAAGCCTTTAATCAGAAGTCAAACCTAGTCAGATACAAGATGCCGTACTCCAGAGAGAGGTCTTTCCCATGTGAGGAGTGTGGGTGAAGTGTTAGCCAGAAGTCAACTCTCATCAGACTCCTTAAGACACACTCAAAGGAGAAGCCCTTTGTTTGCCAGGAGTATAGGCAAGGCTTTCAGGATAAGGCAAACTTTATTACACACTACAGGACCCACTCATGAGAGAAGCCTTATGTATTCAGGGACTGTGGGAGGCTTTTTAGAGATAAATCAACTCTCAGCAAATACCAGAGGATTTATTCAGGGGACAGCCCTCGCTTGTGCAATGAATGTGGCCAGAGCTTTAGTCAGAAGTCATACATCATTTAACATAAGAGGATACACTCTGTGAGTGTGGGCGAGGCTGTAGTGATAAGTCAAACTTTACCTTGCACCAGAGGACACACTCAGGGGAGAGTCCCCTGAGTGTCTAGTGTTAAGTTGTTCCTCATTATACACCAGAGGACACGCTCAACAGAGAAGCATTTCATGTGAAAAGAATAGGGGTGAGGCTTTAGCATAAGTCAACTCTCATTGCATGTTAGAGGACACACTTGGGAAAGAAGCCTTTTGTGTGCAGGGAATGTGAACAAGACTTTTGACAGAAGTCACACCTCATCAGTCATCAGAGGATACACTCCGGAGAGAAAGCTGACATTTGCACTGAGTGTGGCCAAGGCTTTAACCAGAAAGCAAATTTAATCAGGTACAAGGTACCCCACTCAAGAGAAGAGCTCTTTGTGGGTGAGGCTTCAGCATCGAGGACACATTCTACAGAGAAGCCATATGTGTGTGGGGAGTGTGAGCAGGGCTTTTAGTGACAAGGCAACCCTCAACACACATCAGAGAACACACTTAGGGGAAAAGCCCTATTCTTGCAATAAGCGTGAGGAAGGCCTAGGATGAAGTCACTCCTTTTTAGTCACCAGAGGACACACTTGCTAAGGAGAAACTTTACACTCAGTGAGTGTGGTTGAGGTTTATGCTAAATCATACCTTATCAAAGAAGAAAACACAAGTTGAAACTTCTTTTTGAAACTTAAGGTATTTTACTTGTCATTATTTCATACACACACACACACACACACACACACACACATTCCAATCATAAAATCTGTAAGTTTATACAAAATTCTTACTAAAAATAGTTTTCTTTGGTAAAAATTTGGAATAAAATGAGAAAAATGAGCAGCAGATACTTAAAGATTTATTCTTATATGTTTTATGTTATACTTCCCTGTCAGACTTATCTGACTCACCTCCAGCAAGAGAAGAAGCAATATGGATAGAGAAATTTCTTTCTAGACCTTTGGTCCTCAGAGAAACATTTTGATGGATCCTCATCTGGCATTGGGGACAATACTTACTGTCAAATAAAGATATGATATCCAATAGTAAGAAGCCCATAGAAACCTATTTAGAATGGCTAAAGCAAGTTGCCTTTCTTGGCTACAAAGTACAAATTGATAGATTTGGCTATTGGTGGATTCAATTATCTCTTCTTTTCTTATCTTCTTAAGCCCAGGTAGCTACTTCATAGCTGCTGTTTCTATGTATTACCCCTGGCAAGTAAAGACAAACACACTGTCATAGTAGCAAAGATCAACCTTCACAATACAGTAGGAAGAATCATAGGGATTGTCTTGGTTCAAATTCAGGCTCTGCCTCTTAATTTGCTCCATGAACTTAAACAACACAGGCTGTCTCTAAAAGCTCAGTTTTCTCATCTTTGGTGTTAAGATTAAATATTATATAAATGAGAGCTATATAAGTGGTTATTTAAAAATACCCTTTTCTCTCTAATGTTTTCTAGTCAACTGGTCCCCCTCACTTAAGTTAATAAGATACCTAATAGGATTAGGGAAGCTGCAGCTTTAGGTCATTTTATGACCTTGATCAACTCACATAAACTCTCAGAGTTTCTCTTTTGCTATCTACAAAACCAGGATAATCATATTTGACACCTGCTCACCATGCTGTGAAGGCGAATGTAGTAACATCCAGAAAGTAGGGTGTGCTCTAGGGGAAGCCAATAACCCCTTGTAGTAAAAATAACAGCAACAATAACATTAAGAAATATTTATTTCCCAGGTATTCTCTAAAGAGATTTTGGCAACTGCTGTCCAGGACATATCGGCCTTCAAGGCTAGCAAATTGTTACTGTCCTATAATATACCTATGGAGTCCCTTGAGGATTAGCAAAGAACCATTGGGGAAAAGTGCAGTGCCATGCTGGCAGGAGATTTAAAACTCCATCAGGGCACATTGTGTGCGCAGTGACCATTCAGCCAATAGCACTCCTGACTAAGATTTTATAAGCCTTGTCCTGAACAAGTATGAACGCTTTATTTGGAATTTTGCCTACATTTTTTATTAAACTCTGCCTGATAGTAGTATATGTCAAATATATATGGTGCCATAAATCTCCTAGTATTACATTTCAGCAGGTCTATTATCATCCTGGCTGCTAGTAATATCTGGGGGACCTCCTTACATTTAATTTGAAGATTTTATTGTTTATCGTACATCTAGGAAAAGTACTGTCAACTTAAGAACATTTTTAATACAATTATTTATTTAAGAGATAAGCAACATGATGTTTGTAAAAGCATGATATGTGTTCATTAAGGAAGCCAGCATATTTCATAATACGCCTTTAGTTTTAAAAATGCCTCAGCTATTATTATCTAGATATGACTTTCTACATATGGCTTTTAAAATTATTACTGGAAGTCTTTCTCCTAGCCGGACTTGGGGCTTGAACATGTGTTACTGAATGCTAAATGATTCAATAAGACGCATAGAAAGCACAGTCTATTTATTCAGAAATAATATGCTGGAAGAAATTTTTATTGGGGTATTATTCTCTGGATTGAAAGAGAAATAATAATATAAAAGACCTCATAAATAGGTTGGTGGTCAAGTTATTACCTCATCTATAAAGAGAGAAAATTATTTTTAAGAAGTCAGGACCAAATAATAAGTATAGAAAAAGAAATAAAATTAGAGAGTGAAAAAACCCTGTCTTTCAGAATTCTTTATGCTTTTAAGAATAAAATCTATTGAGGAGTCATATCGATGATGCAAAAAATTTAAACAATTACTATTCTTCAGTCTTCTGCTGACTTCAATGAACTTTTAACAGTTTCTCTGTAAGATCTGAATGTTACTCTGAAATATAATAATTTACCAGAATCTGTTTCTCTTGCTTAAGAAAACAAATTAAAAGAATGAGAATTAAAAGGGTCTCTGTTTATAAAGTGAACATGTTCAGAATGTTAAAGACGAGCTCACACCCTCAGGGGGACAGTGGTGATGATCTCCCAGTAGGACTCTTAGTTCCTGTCATGCCTCCTGTTCTCCTCCACAAAAATGGTAGGCTAGCCTTTTCAAAGCATGCGGATTCCAATTGTTTTACAAGTAAATGGCCTTCCATGCTCTCATCTCCAGCTGATTTTATGATCTCTCTCTGCTATTCCCTTTTATTTAGTTGACTTTCCAGTCTAAATGACTTACTGATGGAATATCTGCATGTTTTCTGACTTTCATTCTTTTTCTCTGATTTTCCATTATGTCAACAAGTTTTGACTTTTCTGTTTCCTCACGTAATGTGTATATTTCTCCTTTAACATTTCTGCCCCTTTAGCCCACTTGCTTCAGACTCCCATAGCAATGTGTCTGGATCTATGTTTCATCATATTTTCTATAATCCATTAAACCATCTATGTAGATACCTCATATCCTCTACTAGGCATGATATTTCATTCTATATATCACATAATCTCCTGGAGGTCAGGATTCAATTTATGATTATGTCTTGTCTGTATGTCTACCTCTTTTAGTACATTGCATTTAATGAAAACTATACAAGTCCTTGAATAAATACAAAATGGAATGTTTTTATCTTAATTTCATCAATTCTTCTTTAATTTGGATATAAATTTATATCTTATTGTATTTACTCTTGTCGTTATGTGTTTTGTTGAAAATGATAATGTGGCTTCAGACCTCAGAAAGAGGAGATAAAAGGAAAAAAAAGTCCCAAAGAAAGGACAAAAGACTAGAAAGACAGGCTTCTGAATTATCAGGAGGCAGGTGTTAGGGATAGGGACTAAAACAGCAATTTCATAGCAGGAGCAATCCAGTAAAGATATTCCTGCTCAGAAGAAATGGAAGCCAAACATTTTGTACTGAATTGTCAAAATTTGAGAAAGGGAGATCTAATTGGCCTAATTGGTCATGCTAGTCTTGTATTTGGGAAGATGGAACTACTATTTACTGTCTGTGTCTGAAAGACTTCTTTCAGTAGTGAAAACATAGTTGCAGTAAAATAAATGAGACGGTTATAAAGAAAGAAAAATAGAGGTTGTCAAAAGCATGCACACATCAACTACTGAAGATTCATCATGTGGAGACATTAGGTGAAATGTGGGAGATAATTGTTTATTACTTTCTATAATCTTTAATTAATGAACATGTTCTTCAAGTGTTTTATTATACTTCATTGTGATGCATTAGAATAGGGCTGTGTTTACTGAACAAAAGTTATATCTTACATGGTTTTGTACATGACTGTCACAAAATAACTTTATTCAGAATACCTCCAGATATGATATATTACCATTTAATTTTCTATAATTATATTTCTGGGTTGGCATACACTCAGAGGTACCAAACTCTCAGACTGTGTATAGTGCATTGGATGGTATGGCTTTGAAGATCTTTAAGTATAGGCAGATTTAAGGATATAAATGGTAACATTCAAAAAGAGATAAGACATAATGTGCCTCTAAAGACTTTTTGTTGTTGTTGACAAAAAGTACATATCTAGTCAAAGCAACAGACTCTATATGAGCTATAGGACTGGGTGCACTTCATGGCAGGACATCCTATACTGTATAAAGAAAAATTACAGCATTTTCTCGCACAATCCACTTGGATGGCCCTCTCCACTGCCCTTACTTCAGAGCAGTTTAGACTGTAACAAATGGTATCGATCATTCATTGCCTGGCTAACAAAAAAATCACAAATCCCTACTTTTGGTTTTGTAGGAAGATGAGTATTGGGCACAGATCCTGAAAATAAAATGAGAAGAAAACAAAGGTCCTGACTCCAAGCAGCAGTCTTATAAGAGAAAAGTAAATTGATGATTGCAGCAGTTATAATAAAGGCCTGTTATTCTCAGGGATTTATGAAAAGCCAGAGGAGGGCCCCCAAGAAGTAAGGGAGAAGCGGAGTATGGCACAGGGCATAACTGACTTATAGAGATGATGCCGCTTGAGTAACACATTTCAGCAGGTTTGGGAATAATTCAGATGAAGATGCGTATGTAAGAAGGATTGGGAAGACATGAGGGTGGATAGAGACTAGATGTTGAAGGTGCTCATCTCTCATTTGTTGATAAAATAAAAAATAAATTCTGCCAAATTGTCCCTGAAAATGAGTTATATTAGTTAGAGCTACAAATATATTTTTAAAAGATAACTCCCAGGCAGGTTACTATGTCATTTTCAGAAAAAGAGATTTGAAAATATTTAGATGGTACATTTTCATCTGAAATGAAACTTTATGGGACATGGGGAATCTGCAGCTGTTGAGAGCCCAGGGGCTACTTCTGCCTCCAGAGAAGCAATCTCAAAGATGACATGTCACCAATAAAACACAGTCAGAAATAGATAAGAAGTTGGCATAGCAATCACAGTAAAAACTCTACATCGTACAAATGGCCAAATGCTTGTTTTTTATTCATCCAAGCCAGACTACCAGTTTTTGAAATTTTACTTCTAAAGAGATAATGTAGATAGATAGCCTATAACCAAAATTTCTTTGATTTTTGTACTGTATGGGTTAACAACTAAGGTTTATCAGCCTCATTTAAGACAAATGTTTTTAAACATTGACAAAGCAATGAAAATATTAAGACAGTCACCCCTTAATCTTTGAGGCAATTATGTAGAAAGAAAGACATTTACACATAGTCACCAAAGTGTTACAGAAACAAGGGTGTCCAAAAAAAAAAAAAAACAAACAAACAGAAAAAAAAAAAACCCAGAGCTTGTGGCTGGGGGATAGGGAGAAGGAAGTAGCTTTCAGGATGCCTTCACATGCCTGACGCTGGTGGCTAGTGTCTTTGTTATGCAAAATGTCTTTAATGCATCTAAGGCCTCAGATAGATGGGGAGGGTCTTGGAACAGGGGATGGTATGGAAAAGGCACACAGAGCCAGCGTGAGGTTCTGTAAATGGTCTGAACTGAGTGTCATGCCCACTGCATCACAGGATGCAGTCAGGGATTTAAAAAATGAGCGGCAGACATTTTAACCAGGCTGACCATGCGGTTTTGGAGAACTGACGATGCAGTTTTAAGGAAGGGATGTACCTTGTTGCTTTAAAAAGGAAGGCTCTCCATGTGGATTACAAAGGACTAATTATGCAGTTTACAAGGAGGCTGAGAATCCATAAGGTTCTGGATTAAAAGCTGGTGGACCCCATAACACAGACGAGGTCTCCCCAATCAGAATTGAATGATTGGCAGCTACTGGTAAAGCTGAACTGTGTTTAGAAAGTAGGGAAATGGTATCTCTAACTTTTCTAAAACTAGCCTGGTTTGGTAGGGGGAGGCAAGGTTATGTGTTTATGGGTCTTTTAAAGAATGTAAGACTTAACAGCAGAAATCCGCAAATAATTAGATCTATATAACTCTTAAATAAACAACTCTTTTTCTTTTCACTAAACTCTGGTATTGAGAGTTATAATTTTGGCGTTGGGCAATTGGGTCCCTAACTAAACAGCCTGTGGGTTTCTGTTCAATTGAGGCAGCCCAGGGGTTCTGTAACAAAAAGACTATGCTGGAGTAGAACCAGGAGGGAATACCAATGTTATAGATTCACATCTGATATCAGTATTATCATCCCAACTCTGAATTTATCAGTGAATTCATGCCACACTTTCAGTTCAAAAGAGGCAACTGACCTCTGATTGATTATTTCCCACTTAGATGATAGCCCACTTCATTGTTAGGCCACTTTCAACATCAGGAAGTTCTTCCATGTGTTTTTTGCAATCATTCGTTGAACTATTCTTTAATATCTTGTCCATTACCTAATTGCTACTCTGCCTGCTGACCTTGCCAATGTCCACACACAGCAAATATATTCATAATGTTTCCCTGCCTCTGCTAAACAATGTCCAGTCCCTTCATGTGTTTCCCATGTGATATCATATGTGTTCTCCTCAACCTCCTAATTTAGAATATGCGAATTCCCTTTATATTCTTCTTAAAATCCAAAAACATTTGAGAATCCCACTAGTCTGAGATATGTGTCGATGATTTCTTTAGCATTTTAGAGACCTTGCTAAATTTGGGAAGCATTGAAGATATGAAGGTTACTTTTACTTGTTTCCATGCAGTCCCCATCTACAGTAATGGAAATATTTTCTCAATCATTCGCACACTAAAGTAGGGGTACCCTGTGTAGATACAGAGAAAAGGTTTACATTTTAATGATTTTATATCCTTTTTCTTAAAAGTTTTAGGGTTCACATGTTAGGAAAGATTGAGCTATAATGTACCAGAAAACGCAGTCCTCAAATCTATGTAAATTACTCTTCTGTCATATCATAACTCTGTGACCTTCAGCTAGTTATTACAGTCTCTGAATTTAATGTTTTATCTATAAAGGAAGTTGACTTGCAAGGAGTTATGGTAAGAATAAATGAGATTATGTTTGAAAAATATCACGAATTGATATTGCCTTGTTCATAGGAAATGCTCTATGAGTGTTAGCAATGTTGGAAAGAGGACATATAATTCACATCTAATTAACAATAAAGGCTTATTTTCTAGACATGACAAGCAATAAGACCTTCAAAGCTACATTGCCTTGCCCAAGTTTATACAGCTACTTAAAATAAGGAAAAAAAAAATTAATCCCCAGTGCTGCATTTGCTTTCTTTCAATGACACCAGTTACTATTACATCGTATACCTTTGTTTCTGCTGTTATAAACAAATGTAAATCTAAGAAATTGGGTTTTGAATAGGTAAACAAATATATTATCTTACCAGATATTCTATTAAATTTATTTCAAAACACCTGTGTGCAATGAAAATGCAAAGTACTACTATCTTAAAGGGGAAAATAGCATTTTAAAGAGTAACATGAACACAATGCTAAACTAGAAATTTGTTTAATTCTAGCAAATCCCAAAGGTATAGACAGGACCTGCAAGGTTATTCATTGTTTCCCTGTGTCATAGCCAGATCTGTCAGTTCCTGATGCTGATAATAATGCTGGGATGTAAGATATAGATGCCTATAAACAAACTGATGAATGTGTGCTTCTATACTAGCAGAGAAAGAATTTAGACACCATGAGCCTTTATGTTCCAAACTTGAAATCAATAAAAATATGGATGCAGGAAATCGACACCTTATCTCAGCTTTCATTTATGAAATGATGCTGCTCATTCTGTCTCACAGATTCTCTTTTCTCCAGCTGCCACTTTGCTTGCTGGAGCCAAATGACAGACTTCCATCTGTCATGCCAAATAACTGTCCTCCTCAGGATTGTTCTAAGAGATAAATGCATTGCTTATTTAAAAAAAAATTCAAATAAAAAGTTTAGGTTGTAGTCTAATATAATAATAATAAATATTTATTAGATAAGCACTCTACAAGTACTTTATATGGGTTAACTAGCTATTTCCATAGATATATATTCTATTAGTGTTATTGTATAACAGAAAATAAATGTGAACCAACCAAAATATATTCTGTCAGTCAGGCACATGCATACAAACAAAACCAAGACATATAACTTAATCTCATAAAAACATTTTCTCCTAAATGACTTTACATTAAGGGGCCTTATTTTATCTGATATATTGACATTAGTTCTCATAAAATGTAGCTCTCTTTTCCTTTGTTTCTAATGCTAGAGAAGTGAATTAATATAGACTCATGAAAGCATAAGATCAAGCACCATGTTTGTCCTATCCTTCCACTAACCATATGACATTGAAGTTACTTAGCTGTGAAGATAAATCTCTAGTTCTTACTCTAGGTGTTTCCTTATATGTAAAATGTTGATAATACCTTCCATGAATAATTCATGAGATTACAAAAAGGCCCAAATATAGTAGAAGGAGAAATACAATGTAGAGACCAGGCTGAAGGTCCAGCTATGCCTCTCAGATGAGTAAACTATAAATCACTTAACCTAACTGAGTCTCCTTGCCTTCATCTACCAAATAAGGAGTTGAACTAAATCTCTAAGACACTCTTATATTGTAAAGCCTAATGAAAAACATATAATCATACACACATACACTTAAAAGGATTTATTTCATATGCTTTTATTGTCTAATAATGATACACTGGGTTTTTCACAAAATATGTTCACCTTACGATGAAGATTAATATACGATGTAATTGCGGCATACCTCTTCAGGGGAAAGGCTAGGGGAGTAAACCCCGACAGAAAATCCGGAGCCGGAGTCCCTAAGGCGGTTTGACGTTGTAGTCAACACCGGCAACTCCTGCGGCGCACCTGAAGCCAAGCTGTATTGACTCCGTCTTTCCCTTGGACCCTTCAGCTGCGAAGAGAGCGGGGGTCTGCTGCATGGGCAACAGCAGACCCTCCATATCACCCTGCCCAGGCTCTGTAGCTTCAGCTTCACTGGAGAGGACACTCCAGCGTCATCGTAAGATGTCGATTCAACACGGGAGGAGACAGATACCGTGTCACTCCCGAGTCGGACTGCACAGCCATTCTCGGCGGTGCAGATAGACTCTTAAGAAGCTACACCATCGTCTCTCGAGACGGACGGCTGCCGATGACGAGACGAGAATTGTACTTTAGATACATATAAATTTGATATAATACCTTATTGCTTAGAAAAATGAGAACTGTTCAGAACTTCAAATATTAAAAGGTATAAAATATGGTGCAAATAACATGAAATGTGGAATAAAATAAAAATGTAGGTACAATTTCTGTATTCACTTAACCTCTTTGATGGTTTTCCTTCCTCTGTACAATGGTCCGCAATGAGTATATGTTGTTATTGGGAGGATTTGATAGAGTCACATTTGTGACAATTTTCGGAGGTAAAACCATTTGACTATTTAAGGTAACAGCCAGCTAACCTTATTCAATGTTTCACGTGGATGGCTACCCCAAGCCAACATTCCTCCTTCTTTCCCATTTCTTGTCCCGTCACCAGCCCTTGAAAGGAAATCCAGAGGAGCCATGTGAGCACAGAGCACTTGGGAGTGCTGGGCCAGGGTAACACTCCTTAGAGTAAGATGAACTGGAGTAAATAAAAGTTATACTCAAGGGGATGAAATACAAAGAAGTGGTAAACATTGTCCTGGGACTGACTTGTCTATGAGGGCTGATCAACAAATGCATGGCTTTGAATGAATTTTGCTTGCCTGTCTCAGTGTTGTTTTAAACGTCTAGAAGGACCTTTCTCTGCAGCTGGTAGGTAGTGTGTGCTGTAATGCTTTAACAGTGCTTTTCCATAAATCCAAAGCAGAGGAATCTTTAATGATGAGATGAGGAAGAAAAATGAATTCACACGGGGAGTACAGGCCACTTCTTTTTCTGAATTCCAGATTCAGTTTTTGTACTATGGTCAACTCTGGTGAGCATTAAGTGGGAAGATAAGCGCTCCGATGTCTGCTGGTGTCTATGAAAACAAGAGCTTTGATGTATATTGTGTACCAAGGGAAAGGCTGAGAGAAAGAGCATTTGAGATCACTTAAGAGGCTGTGACTCGCTCTCTTGTATCCAGGTTAGGCACCCTGACTTCTTGAAAACGACATGCTGTCTCACGTACCAGTGAGAGACCTCCCATGGACAACTTGAATAAGTGGCCACAGTAAAGAAAACCCTCTGAGCCACGGTGCCATCTGTACCAGAAAATGACACCTAGGAAACTCAGTCTGAGCCATTTAAAACTGCAGAGAGTGACTTGAGTTTATTGAATGCCTTGTCATTGCACAGTGACAAGTTACTGCAGGCCCATTGATTAGTCTTTAGTGTTCAGAGAGCTTGAACTCTATTTTAAAATTAGTCCTGCTGCTCTAAGTTCAGTAGGAGGTCATAAAGAACTTGATATACCAACAGCATCAGTAAGGCACCTTGTAGTCCATTTCCAGGAACTGCAGGACATCTTAACTGGCCTCTGCAAAGATTCTGACTTGGACCAATTGTAGGCACAGGAGCCATTAACAAAGACGAGGAATGCAAAGGGAAGGAACAGGTTTTAATAGAGAATAATTTCAGTTTTGGAACACCTGTGAAAATAGCAAAAGAATAGAACTTCCTGAGCTCCATTTATTTGGAAAATAACTTCAAATTTCTTACTTGAAATTCACTCTTATTGTCACTATGAAATCATGGTGGTATGCTTTTTCTGTTAAGTATAATCTAACCTTAGCTTCCAATGCAACCATGTTTACACTGAAGTGAATGTGTAGTCTTCCATTCTGAAAAATAATTTATCATATAGGCCTCTACTTGGTTTGGAAACAATGTCCTTTTATGGATGGAATACTTTTATTCTCCTTTCAAAGGGAATTTATGGTCAGCAAAACATCTATAGCCAGGTGAGTATTGGACTTACGTATTTTGTGCTGGGTTAAACATCCCATTGAGATAAGTATATCCCTCATCAATGTATCCATTTTCCTTCAAAAGCATTTTGCAATGAATGTTTACTTTCCTGTGTATAAAAAACTTATCACAAACATTTTATGGCTCTTATAGCAAAATAGTATTTTAAATTGAAGGTCTACTATTGCTAAAAGGTTCTTATAAATATGAAAAACTCATCTAGTGGGTTCTGTTTATTTTTAATTTTCATCATTAAGTTGTATTTTTTCTTTTCTGTCAGAGTCTCTTGTGGCCTGCTTTGACTTAGTTTGCAGAGGTACTATACTGAATGAGTAATTATAAAGTTGATTTTTTCCCCCTGTCTCCATTGTGTTAATAGCAATCACATCAGCAGACTATTTTATTTTATCTCTATTAATCTTAAAGGAATGTGTACTTACTGTACAAAAATATTGTATTTGCCGTCTTCTAGTGTCTCCCCTCAAATGGTACACAAGCTCCAAGAAAGAAGCCATTGCATTTATTGTATGTATGTCTCTACTCCCAGCACCGAGAACAATTTCTAATGTATAAACCTCGATAATTCTTTGTTGAATGAATAAAAGAATAAAGGATATGTATATGTACATATGTAAGTCATCTTTCAAGTTTTTGTTTTCTACTGTTCTTTTAAAAATAATTTTGGACCTAGGAAACAGTTGCAAATACAGTAAAGTATCTCATATACCTTTAGTCACATTCTCCAAGTGTTATTACATACACAACCAGAGTACAAATAATCATAACAGGAAACTTACACTGGCAATTTGATGAAGTAAACTACAGACCTACTCAGCTTTATAAATAATCCCATGAATATCCCTTTTCCAATGTAAGATCCCATTGAAGATCCCCGATGGTATTTAGTCTGTCATGATCCTTTGGATTTTTTCAACTTGCACTGATAATCTTGACATCTTGAAAAGGACTAACTAGTTCTTTTTTTTTCTTTTTTTGTACAAAGTCTATCTATTTCGATCTGATGTTGTCTCATGTTTAAATTCAGATAATGCACTTGGGGCTAGAGTACCATCAGAGTGATGTTATATATACCCTTCTCAGTGCATAGTATCAGGGGTACATGCAGTTAAAATTTCCTATCTAAGATGTTAACTTTGATCACTATTTAAGATAGATATTGTAAGTTGCTTTTTTTCCACTGTAGAATTATAATGTTTTTTATTTAGAGTCAACAAGTATACTGAAGAATATACTTTGAAATTATATAACCATATTTTTTCTCATTATGTAATTGCTTACTGGTTTTGACATTCACTGATGAACCTTAACAACAATAAACATTAGTTTTGTGTTTGCCAAATGATAATTTCTATTAGTCCTTCTACATTTGTTAATATTCTACTGTCCCCATACCTTATTTATTTATTCAATTATTTATATCATTATACTAATTGATATTTAATTTATTCAGTGGGTTTTAATCCATTAGTACACTTTTTTATTTTGCTCAAATAATATCCCATTTGACCACTGGCTCCTATGACATCTCAACAAGGCCTCTTCATTTTTTAAGCACTTTTTTACTTCCTGGCACCACAAGATATTTAGACTCATATCATACTTTTTCTTCCCCAGCCCTGGGATCTAATAATTTTTTCCCAGGACTTTGTTGCTTCTTTCTGTAACAGTAATATTTAGAAACCAAAACTCTAAGTGTGCTCATTCTTACTGGGATGTCATTGTTTCTACGCCTTCTCAAGGGACATAGTAAACAATATATGCCCTATCCACATAGAAATACACGCACACTATTTATACACATATTTTCGCTATTTCTATATCTGTATCTATATACATGCTATTCTCATATTTCTAATTCTAACTCAACAATAGAAGTTCATTTTAACATTCTTCTTTCTTTATGTGTAAGTTTTTTCTTAGATAGTAAATTATGTAAAATATATTTATGTTTTTGTTCAAACCTAGAATATACCTAGTTTCAGCACTATTAACCTATATTCTTGTGAACATTTTATCAACTGGAGTACTGCATTTCTGTGCAGTTAGTTTGTATTTCTGTCAAAATACTGTTTATAGAATTAACTTCATTTATTTTATATTCCTAAGTGAAGCTTTGCTAGGCATACAAATGTATGCATTTTAATACATTTAGGATTATTTGCTGCAATCTGCATTTTATCTTATCCTCCACTCCCTGCCTGGTTGATTTTAATTAATTTCTTATTGGGGTATATGAAATTTTACCATGTTTTAAAAACTAAAACTATATAAAAATACATGAAGAGAGAGGCATCATTCCTCCCATATCTCGTGACCTATTTCTCACCAAAGATATTTTCTGAATTCTAGCTTTCAGGTTTCACTAAATAGACATAGCTTAGTTACTGTTTCCAAAACCAAATTCTAATTTAATACTTTATAAAAGGGGTGTATTGAAAAAAAGCTGTTGAGTTGAGACTCCTGTTCCAAAATTTGTAATTTGTGGCCTTTAGAGCCCTGGGAGAGAAGTGATTTTAAGCTTTCTTTCTTTTTTAATAAAAAAAAAAATTGAAATAAAAATACTTGTAAAATTTTTTTAATTTAAAACATTTTATGACCCTATGTATTTCTTCATATATTTCAGTCCAGAGATACCAAATGCATTTTAACTGTCAAGATACATTTTCTTCCTCTGGTCTCAAGTTCCTCATTTACAAAGTAGAGATGATAATACTTGTCCCGATTGCTCCTGATGATATTACAGCAATAAAAGTTAACTTGAAGAGTGTTTGTAAATTATTGAGCACCTGCTCCATTTTCCTCACCATAGTGTTGTGAAGATTACATTTGATAATATCTAAGTGCTTTGAAAATGACAATGTTCTATACAAATAGGATTGTCTCTGATTTGTACGTCAATTTAGCTAGAAGACAGTTTGTATGGTGCCAGAATTACCAATTTAATACCAGAAATTTAATTTAAAACTATAAATTGAATATACAATTTAATTCCAATAAACAAGTAATGTGTTTTTCTGAGATCTGGGCTACGTATTGACAGCGGGAGTGTAGATCCTGTGAATACATGAATGTGCACACACACACACACACATATGACAGAGGAAGAATGTTAAATCACAAGAAAGTGAGTTCAGAGTGAAAATAAATTTAAGCTGTGATTTAATTTACCAATCTTTACCCTAAATCTAGAACTGATATTTAGCTGGTACACAAAAAGATATTTTAATAGTTGCTTAAATGTTGGGATTTTCCAGGCAATTTGAAACAGCTACTGTGCTGAGCTCTCCATGAACTTTGACACACTGGCCTGATCCTCACCTCCTTAGAACTTCTTGTGACCCAGCTCAGAAGGTTTAATCCCTGTGATCAGCAGAATATTTCCGGACTTTGTTGCAGTGCTGAGGCTGCTACTGTTCTCATTGATTGCTTCTTAACTTCTACTATTTCCTGACTCTATTTGAGGCAGAAGATGAATCAGATTTACATTGGTCCTAAATTTGATTAATCTGCTTTCTTCTCCATCATCAGTATCTCTATCTACCAATATCTACCATCAGAGGCTAGTAAGTAGCAGACTGAATACTTGACCTGGACCACTTGTAGTCCCTCTAGTTTGAGAATGCTTTCCTGTCTCTTCCTTCATCTAACACTTCTCATTCTTTATGTGGCTGATCATTGCCTCCTCCTGGAAGATTTTAATGATACTCTGGCATATCTGGATGACACTCTTGTGTATTCACCCAGCACCATGTATTAGCACCGTTGTCTTATACTGTTCACTGGTTGATTTCTTGTGTATCCTTCCTCTGGATTCATGCTTCTTAGGCAGAAACTTTGCTGTCCAATGCTTAATATATGGTGTCACAATGAAAAGAATGATATCGTTACTGTGTGGAAGCAAAGTATATATAAGGCCATCTGATAGACTCTCTATAAATTTTATTATTTAAAAATCATTCTTTTGAAGACAAGATAAAAATGCAGAAAGATGAACTAATTGTCTTGAATGCATATTTTCTGAACTTGAATTGGAGTCCTTCTTACTCCAATACCCTTACTAATAATGACTTGGAGGTTGAACTCTGCAGGACAGGTTGAAACAGATCTGTCAAAGAATTTTGCTATTGTGACAGCATGGTGTAGTGAAAAGAACATGGCATGGAATCAAACAGGAGGCCATGTTTCCTTATCCTGTTTTATATCATACATGTCCTGTATAGATTTGGGTGCATTGCTTTACCTCTCTAATTCTCAGTTGTGATAACATACGAAGTACATAGTTGTTAAAAAGTAAAAATGGTATTATTTTGATGTTATTATAATTTTATTATATTGATATAGTTTTGAAAAAACAAGGTAGTTAATGGATTGAGATTAAAACAAAAAAAGTCAAGACATGAAAGATAGTGATGAGATAAAGAAAAATGTAAAAGTAAGAAATGGAACAATTGGTTGTGTTATGAGTGAAATGTTAGAGTTGAATTGAATAATTCATATATCAAGCATTCTGTGTTAATGAAAATGTCTAGGCATATCCTGGGGTATAGTTTGCTAGAGTGGAGGGCCTTGGAGAAGCAATTAAGAGATGTTAGCATTAATGTATAAAGCAGATTGCCAACATGAATATTGAAATCACCTAAAGCCAAGGAAAAGGCTTCATAAATATAGTGGACTAAATCAGGAGTTTTGCAAGAAGCAATAACATGATAGAAGCTTAGCAGGATGAAATGGGATTAAAAAAATATTCTTATACATGAGTGTGGAGGTGTAGTGAACAGGAAGCAGTACAAATGGTCTGGAGAATACTGATGTTCCCTTCACCTAATGGTATTATGTTATGTAGGGAGAGGGAAACTCAGTGACTAAGGCAAATATTATCCAATACAACTCAAATGTTCCCTCATACTATGTTTGTAACATCAAACAACTTATTGAAGTCTTCTGAGTCTCAGGTTCTATAAAACTGGAGTAAAAATGTCAAAATTAGAGTATTCTTGTTTTGATAAAAGAGGCAGTATCTATAAACTGCTGAGAGGACATCTGGATGATAGTAATCCCTCAAAAAATGGAAGCTATGTCCATTGTTCTTCTCCACTGGGAAAGAAAGGAATGTATATGGTCCTGGGATAAGTTAGGTTTTAGTTAAGATAAGGAGTAGCAGGAAAGAGTCGACATTCCTTCAATCATACCTGCTGAACAGAAACTTGGGAACTGTCATTGAAACATCTGGCAGCAATCACCTGTGGTTTAAAACACTGGCTTATACACAGGAGAAAAAAAATGAAATTACCTCTCAACTGTGAAGTCTAAAGCTGATTCCCAAATGGATCACAATGAGATATTTTTCCTTTAGACATCTTGTCAATAGCTTATACTAATATGTCTGTTGGCAGACTTTCATCAATGAAAAGGTAACTTTTAGCTAGCTATAGAATGAGATGGGGGAGGAGTAATCAATGAATCTTTCAGGTTTTATAAATGACACAGAGAGTTTTATAATTTCTAACCTGCATTTTTATGATACTATTAAAATTACCACTAATACAATAACATCAATGAAATATGATAATATAGGGAGCAAATGAGGACTTTTTGTTAGCTCTAATAATCATTAAATGAATTAAAAGTTGTTCTCATGCTGAGTGCTTCAATTTGTCGTCAGTTTGAATCAAGGATAACTAATTAAAGCCTTGATTCAAAGTCTATGTTGGTGTGCAGCAAAAGACCAGAAGAAGTACTTCTCATGTTATTTTGTGTGTTATATGAAATTTAGTTATAGGGCTTTAATTTTTATGGTTTACAAAGACAGGAATTTTTATTTTTATATCTGTAATGTTGTGGTTTATAGTAAGAGATATATATTTGTTTTTCGTTCCCTTTCCTCACACAGAGCTCATAATACCCTTGCAATTTTCAAAGTAATAAGAGTGTTAAAGGTGCCTTGATATTCATACAATCCCTTTTAACTACACCTGAGTTTACATTAATGAAGTGATTTTTGGAAAGCACCCAAGGATGAGGGCTTGTTGCCATGGACAACAACCATGTGATTAGAAAGTTGGGATTTTGTTGTTGTTAATAATCCAGTAATCTATTAAGTCATCTGATTTCCTGAATTCTGTGAGTCCCTCTAGCAAACTTATCATTTCCAAGGAGGGAAATCTTTAGAACCTTCAATCTATAGCAGCCTCAACAGAAGCAAAGGTAACAACCTGGACTTGTGATTGGTGTGTGAAGTGGGGGAGGGGAGGTGCCCTCTTGTGAGGCTGAGCCCTTATGCTGTGTGATTTGATGCTCTCTCAGGGTTGGTAGTGTCAGAAATGAAATGAATTGCAGGAAATTCAGCTGGTGTTAGAGAACTGCTTGGTGATGTGAAGAAAACCCACACATTAGAGCTGGTTTCAGAATCAAAATATCCAAACTTGAGATGGAGCATTTTCTATTAATCAGTATTAAAATAACATATTACAAATGCTGTATTATATAAATATGAGTTTTATTTTACCTCAGAGCCAAATAATCATGTTTTAGAAGACATCAAATTTGTACATTTTAGTTTAGGTGCAGTTGATCAATTTTACTATTATATGTTGACACAAATTTCTCAAAGCAATCTGGTCTCCGAGAAGCCCAGAAGCACAGAAACTCATAGACTTGAATTAAAAAGGAGTTAGAGACTTGAGGGCTTTTATGTTGTTTAATAAACATAAAGGGAGAAAGATAATAAATCACCACTTTGATATATAAGAATGCCAATGTAAGTCAGCCATTTCAAAATACTCTTAATGCAAGATTTTAGTATACTGAAACCACAGAGAAGTGTTTCAAAATGCAAGATAAAATGTACAATTTTATTACCTAAGAATATTATTTTTAAAAATTATATTTAATGCATCAGAGCAGGCATTAGTAAAGTTAAAAAGCTATCATTTTGACAGGATGTGACCATGATGAGTTGATTGAATATTGGAAGAATGTGTCCGTGAAAAGAAGAAGTTTTTAAAAATGTCATAATACAAAAGAGCCTTTGTCTAGCCAGAGTTGGCAGTGGTTATTAAGGCACTCTGCAAGGGTGAAGGGACTCTTTTTCTTCTCTATTACAGCGGTTTCTTGCCCTAGTGGGCTGGGCTACCCTGGTTTAGCCTTTGGGGCTCAGTACTTTGTTGTTGGAAGTAACCTTGTCCCTGCCCAGTTATGACCATCAAAAATGTCTCAAACATTGCCAAAGGTACCCTGGGCCACTGAATTATACTTTTTCCTGTTGTAACTGATATCCTTGCTGTGATAATATGCTAATTTTCAAGTCAGCTTGTCAATTTCTACAGAGTCAATTTCTGGATTTTCATAGGGATTACATTGACTTTATACATCAAATTGGAAGAATTGCTACCCAATAACGAGTCTTTATAATCTATGAATTTGGTGTATTTGTTTAGTTAAATTTTGTTTAATTTTCCTCAGCAATGTTTTATAATTTTTTATGTACAAGTCCTGCACATTATTTGCTAAATTTTTTCTTAAGCATTGAATGAGTTTGGATGCTATTGCAAATGCAATTGTCATCTTAATTTTATTTTGAAATGCATTATCCTAGTTTCATAGTAATGTAATGATTTTTATATTCTGATCCCTTATGCGGCAATATCACTCACATATTAGTAGTCTTGTAGATTCTTAAGGACATTTTGCTCATGAGATCATGTCTTCCTTGAATAATGGCTACTTTACTGTTTTCCTTCTAATCTTTGTGACTTGTATTTCCCTTGATGATCTTATTTCACTGGCTAGACCATCTAGTACTAATGTTCAATGGAAGTTGTAAGAGAAGAAATTCTTACTTTGTCTCTGAACATAGAAGAAAAACATCTCATCTTTGATCATTAAATGTGATGATGTTGGCTATAGGTTTTTTTATTAATGTTCCTTCTTAGTTTGAAAAAAGCTTTATTTTTTAATTTCTAATGTGTTTTTAGTACTAATCATGAATACATGTTGAAATTTTTCTGTTTCTTTCTGGGACCATTTAGATTTTCATGTGGTTTTTATTTTTTATTCTATTAATATGATGTAGTATTACATTAATTTATATTCAGTGTCAAACATATATACCTTGTATTCTTGGGATAAACTTTATTTGGTTATAGTATGTAATTCTTTTTATATGTTACTACATTTGATCTGCTAATTTTTTTTGTGAAGAATTTCTGTATTTACATTCATGAAGTATATGTCTCATTTTTTTAATGTTTGCCTGTTCTCTTAATATAAATTAAGAAATGTTTCCTCCTACATTTTTGAAATGTTTTATGTAGGATTTATATTAATTTATTCTTAAATATTTTTTACAACTCACCAGTGACACAACCTGCTGACAAACTTTCCTTTGTGGAAAGATTTTAAAATACAATTTTAATTTCTTTACTTGATATATACCTACTCAAAGTTTGTATTTCTTCTTCAGATAGGTGTTATGTTATGGGAATGTTCTATTCTATCTAAGTAGTACCATAAGTTTGTCATTAATATTCCCTATAACCTTTGACATTTTGGTAAGAATATTAGTAAAACCCCATCTTCATTGCTGATTTTGGTAACTTCTATATTCTTCTATTTATCTTTGTCAGTCTAACTAAATGTTTATCAGTTTAACTGTTCTTTTAAAAAACCTGGCTTTTAGTTTTATTTGCTTTCTATAGTTTTTCTTCTGTTTTCTATAATATTGATTGCTCTGATATTAATTATATTCTTCTGAGTATGCATTTTATTTGTTCTTTTTTTCTTGCTTTCCGAAATATTTGCTTAAATTATTGATATTAGATAGTTCTTCTTTTCTAATTTAGGCATTTATAACAAAATTTCTCAGCTTCATCTTTTACTTGGTACGTTATCAGGGCTAATTACTTAATACTTTATGTAAGTGTCATAAAGATAAAGATATTTGTATATATTGCAAGGATTATTTTAATTGTTCAATAGCTTAAAATGATAACTGACATAGTAAGTGTACTTTATGTGTTAGCTTTTGATATTATAATTTTTTGGAGGGATCTGCAAGTTAAATGCAGGTAACATAATAAAACAAGCTGGTTGACATAAGACTAGAGCTGCCAAATTGTTAATGTTAATTGTTGACACACTAAATAAAATACCATAGATTTAATTGTTGAAAAAACACAGTATCTTCACTTAATCTTTTGAATTCCTTATATGATCAAATAAAAGGCACAGGGTCTAGCTAGAGTTTTTCTTTTAAACCTTATAGGAATGATGTTATTCAACTTAGTCACTTTCTGTAGCTGGGGACTTATTTCAATGATGCATAAGACATTGCTAGAATTCCTTAGTAGGATATGCCACCAGAACTTGGAAAAGATTGCTTTAAACAAACACAGTAAATTAAAATTTTTATGCTTTACAGATTGATGATGGACTTTGAAAAACAGCTAATTATTTTAATTACTAAATAAGGCTGGTTATGAAGTTCGGCAATACTATTTACGTTTTTGAATTAATCGAGATAAAAAAACAAAAAAATTTTTTTTCTTTGTACATGACTGAATAAATATACCTTGTGAGGTGGAGTTAAAGAAGTGTCTTGAAGATGTATAAAGTCTTAGGAGATGACTAATTAAAATTTTGTTTCACTTGATTTTATATGGTTTTATATTTGTTTAAACCAAAATCATGTAAATAAAGCAAAAAAAATCTAACACTATAATGAAACTAATAAATGTGAACCTCATGGATTTATGAAGCAATCTTTTAGAAATGTATATTTATACTGTTTGAGTCCTCTGAGATTTAAATTTCATTTGAATTCCATCCACAATCAGGTATTATTGAGCTATTTTGTCTAAGCATCCTCAAGCCAACTCAAATCATGCTGGGTTTATTGAAATCTGAACTGAAAAATTAGGATTCCAGACAAATAGAAATTGCTGGCTGTTTCTGGACCCAAAGCAATCGGAGGCACCTCAACAGTGGTAGTTACTTGGCGTTTCTGTTCAGGATTTGCCATGTGTGGGAATAAATAACTCTAAAACTGCTTCTTCTTCTCCTTTTCTGATCAATCTCCCTCATTTACTAGTCTACATGTTTTTTTTCTATACCTAAGTTGATATTATTCACAGTTTCTGCTACTTCCCATCTGTGGTCTTCTCCCTAGTCTCTCTTCACTATGTCACTCCTGCTACCATTCTTACTGCTAAAGGACACAATTTCTTTGCTATTTATTAATAAAAATATCCAATAAATTCCACCCAGTTTGATAGTCCACGCTTTCATTACAGGTGTATAATAAATAGGTCATTGATTATGTCAATGTTTGGCTACAGTCCTCAACTTGTCTATTTTCCTATGGTTATTAGTGAGAATCAGAGAAGGAAAACTCTGACTCCAAAAAACCTCTGCTGCCTTGCGGCATACCTCTTCAGGGGAAAGGCTAAGGGAGTAAACCCCGACAGAAAATCCGGAGCCGGAGTCCCTAAGGCGGTTTGACGTTGTAGTCAACACCGGCAACTCCTGCGGCGCACCTGAAGCCAAGCTGTATTGACTCCGTCTTTCCCTTGGACCCTTCAGCTGCGAAGAGAGGGGGGGTCTGCTGCATGGGCAACAGTAGACCCTCCATATCACCCTGCCCAGGCTCTATAGCTTCAGCTCCACTGTAGAGGACACTCCAGCGTCATCACAAGATGTCGATTCAACACGGGAGGAGACAGATACCGTGTCACTCCCGAGTCGGACTGCACAGCCATTCTCGGCGGTGCAGATAGACTCTTAAGAAGCTACACCATCGTCTCTCGAGACGGACGGCTGCCGACGATTAGTGAGAATGAGGTGGGATCCTGGCTCCTGGAAAACTTCTAATCAGTGGAGAGCAGAGCAATGTTTTGGCACTCTGACTGGTATCAACTACATTAAATAAACTTGATGTGATCTACCCAGTAGAATTCAATGAACAATATAAGTTTTGTATGTGAAAATTCCCTAGCCTAAGGGGTCTATTGTTTTCCCCAAGAATGATCTATTGCCACAGCAATAGTGCCTAAAACATTAGCTTACAAATATTTTTGACACCTTCTCCCATCCTCCAAACAGTTTTACCATTTGGTCAGCTCTAATTTGATAAAATAAAGACATGCCTCTTGGATGAAGCCACCAGACAGGCCAGACAAATAAATGCAATTACTGTATTTACAAAAGGGGTTGGTTCTAAAACCTCTGATACTGGGAATAGAGACTGTTTAACATGGCTACCACTGAGCTGGAAAATAGGATGGGACTATGTAAGTTACAATAAAAGAATGTGCTATTCCTAGTGAAAATTAATTTATTTTTATTTTTTTGTTAGGTGCTCCTCAGATTGCTGAAAAACTTTGGTTAATTTACAAAGTTCCAAAGAAGTTGATTTTGACGCTTTATAGCAGTCCTTTATTCTTTTTATGGAAGAAGAGAATTTCATGTCCCTCCATTTTCACTGACATTACCGTAATATTAGAATAATAATGAGCAACTAAAAATTAGTGTAATACAAGTCTACCACTATTTGACATTTCCATTGTTGACTACGAGGAGAAGCAATATATGCCACCCTAAAATATGGCACTTTGACATATTGATTAAAATTACTTAAGAAACAGCTGGTGCAAGAAGGTCACTCTGACCCTCCTTTGTCCCCCTGAAAGCAGGAGAAAACACCCCCAAAACTCCCACATGAAAGGGGTCCTCCCTGTTTCAGAAAGTAGAGACATCCTTATCACTAGAGAAGGAGAATTTAGAGCCTAGAAGGTTGTATAAACAAATCTTGTTGCTTCACTAATTTCCTCCACAAGCCCAAACACCTTTGTCTTGTCAATTCTTCACAAATGTGTGTTTTTTTTTTTTGTGTGTGTGTGTGTGTAAAGGGTATAAAAACTGCCTGCTTTGGTCACAGCTTTATCAGTTCTCATACCTACCAAATAAATTCTGTTTTTCTCCTGTTAATCTGTTTTATGTCGGATTACTAGATAAACCACGGAATTTAGCAGGAAAGAAGGAAAAGGTTTTCCTCCCATATAACTGCTATGGCAGACACTAAAATAGTACTCTCAGTGTTCACTCTCTCCCGTTTTTCCCATGAACAAAAGCTTTATTTTGTTGGAGGTAGCAAATTTCCCAGCTGAAGACTTGCTGCGCTTCTCAGCTGCTAGTAAGAGTTTGACCCAGATTTGGACAATAAGACATCAGTGAAAGTATTTTATGGAGATGGGCAAAATCATCACCTCTTCTAAAGAAAAGAAACAAAATAATGTGTCCCCTACATGCAGCATCCGCCCTCACTCCTTCCCATATTGAACATGGATATGGTAGTTTCAGCCAAGCATAAGGCTTACAAGCATAAGGCTAAATGTAGAAGAGCAAAAGTTAAAAGTGAAAAGTAGTCAATATTAAAAAAAAAAAAAAAAAAAAAAAGGTGTCTCTGGCTGTATCCCTGAGGAACTGATGCTAGTAGCAATGCACCTCATTATTTCATATTACTGCATGAGGAAATGATGCCCTTGTATGTAAAGACAATTTCATAATTGCTGCAAACATTTGATATTTATTTTGAAAATCAAATAGGAACTATTCAGTTTAATTTTCTGTTCTTTTTTCTTTGGTGACCCTGTGTTACTACTGCACTGAATGTGTGCTCAAGTCAGTTACTCTGAGCCGAATGGTGGTAAACAGGGAGGGATCTGCATTCATTGACCTCTTACTGTGTGTCTGACGAAGATCTTAGAGGCAGGTCTCATTTATCCCAGAAACCTTATGAATACAGTATTATTGTTGTTCATAGTTTATAAGTAGAATCCGAGGTTCAAAATTATGAATCTGCTAGCCCAAAGCTATACTTCTAAAGAGTGTGGAATGTAAATATGAACCCAGGTTTGTCTTGCTCTTACTTTTAATCACTGTGTAATATCACTTTCTAGAATGAATAATCCATTTTGTTACAAGGTTAAAGGGCTCATAATGTAACAATGTGCAAGGCCTGATTTGCTCAGGATTGAGAGAAAAAGAGGGCGAAGTAGAATCTAAGACAACATATATAGCGAATGTATATAGTCTAGTTCATTGTTTATTCTCTCTTAGGAAATAATTATAACCAAAAATGCTAAAATTTATTTCTAATGGAATTGAAAATGGTCAACTAATACACATTTAAATTTTTTGGAAAGTTACTTCAAGGAAAATACTAACAAGTTGTTGAAAGGCCACTTTGCTATAGTAAATAGATTTATGGAAAACTGTGTTTCTGTTTGTTTTAAAAACTGATATTTGTGGAAATATTTGAACACTGCTACAGCAGTCAAATGTTCTTCTTGAGGTAGAGCTGCCACTACCCCCAGGGACCCTGGCCTACTTTCAGGATTTTGTGTGCCATAGAATGCAAGGCCAATCTGCATTTCAAAGAAACAAGAGTGGTTTCCACCTTGCCAGTTTAACTCCTTACAATTGTGCAGACTAAATTTTGATAGCAAGAAGCCTTTACATTAGTGAATGAATCAACTTTCCGTATATTCAGGAGAACTTCCAGTCCTATTATCTGTGTTTCTTGCCACGCTCCCACCCCTTTCTCTCACCCTTTCTCCTTGAAAGCATGTTTTCTTCTTTCATTATGAAATTGGCAATAGGCAGGCAAATTAGTAAGCTGACAGTAAAAACCATTATTGTACACAATGCCGTCATGCTTCAAAATAGCTAGTATTGTATGTAAGAAGGGATGAAACAAGAAAACACTTTTGTAAGCAGAGTGAGACCAATAAAATAATGAGGGAAGATAAAGAGAATATAAAAAGCATAAGAATCAAAGTGGACATTTGTTATATATGCAACAACATTAAATATTCAGTCCAATAAGAATATATATATATGTATATATATATATATATATATATATATACATATATATATGCTGATTTTTTTCTTTATTTTTTTGAGACTTGTTTTGTTTTTGTTTAGAAATGCTTTGACAAGATATGCAGTTTTCATATCTGGAGTTAATCATACTCTTTATTTCTGGCAAGAATAAACCAAACAAGACTAGGTCTTTTTCATCTGCCATCACATTTGTCTTCAACTCAACCTCATGTTGGAAGGAGACTTCATTTACGAATGAGAAAATATGTTTGAATATTTTCTAAATATTTTAACCAGGAAATATTGAAGCTTGAATTGATTTTAGGTTCTCCTGACTTCAATGTTGCTTCTCTTTCAACTAGGTCATCACAGAAATCTTAAAATATTTGAATGTTGCAGGATGTATCTTTATGAACATTAAGGAATAAGATAACCTACTAAAAATTGGATTATTTTATTTCTTGATCAAATAGCGTCTGTTGAGTTCCTCTTTTATTAGATACATATACAAGAGTAAGACCTGTTTTTTATTACTTTTGATCAAAAAACATCATGATAGAGTAAAAATTCAGTAAACAAAACAAACTGGAAAATAATTACTGTTAGTAATAAATTGTTTGGTGCTAACCAAAGATGAGTAGGTATTAGAGATCAAGAGAAATGAAAACTGACTTCATGATTATGTGGGATTTAATCAGATAAAATAGAAGAGAGAAGACTCTGCAACATGGAAGATGATTCTCTTATTTAAGAGAGAAACTCCTAATTTTTTAACTTTGGGTAATTTAGTTTTTCATTCTGAATATTTATTGCTTGTGTGCATGTAAAAATTTATGAAAAAACACCTATTTCATTAAATAGATGTAAGCGTTAGCCTGCAGAAGAGTGGTTTGATGGGAGGGATTATGACATCAAAGCCACCATAGAGGGAAGAAATGGACAAGAACACAGCCTTGGCTTTAAGATAGATGAAATCCAAAGGTTGGTTTCCTCATTCTGAGAAGATCGTATTTTTTTTTTTAGCTCCAGTTTCTATTATCTATAAACCACAGTGATTGTAGATACAAAACACAATTGGAAAATAAATCAAAACACAAACAATAAATATTCAAGATAAAACTCTAAAATCTTTGAATATAACCATTGTACTAATCTAATGTTTGGTACTTGTTTCAATAAAAGTCTATTTCTCCCATTTGAATGAGACTTCAAGAGAGCAAATCAAAATATGTTTCTTGAGTATTGAGCAACCTGCTCAGTCAATAATTTGAGACAATAGGAAAAATACTCAAGGATTATTAGCTTTTAGGACATAGATAATGTAGGAAATTTCTAAGTCTGGTTATTGATGCTCATTATTTCATGATAAGCACCATCCTAGTGCTACTCAAATAAAAAAGACTTATCAAGAAATGTATATATTGACATAATTTAGCCAAGAATTCTACTTATTTTCATTTCTGAGTTAGTTTTCTGTGATGTAGTACGAGTTGATTTGGCAGTCTTGAAACCTGGCATGAGTGTTAATGTTGCATATCCAACTCTCCTTGAATGCCTTTTACAAACAAATATGCTACAATTTTAGCTATTTATTATAGCATTCTCCATATGGCTTGGAGAGCTATGCATAGTAAGAGGGTTGTAAAAGAGGAAGGAGGATAGTACGCTTTTCTTGATGCCATGTGAATAGGAGGTGGGCAACTGATTAGACAAGTAACCATTCATTACACAATTTTATGCAACATTATGTGGGTTATACTGAAGTGCCCAGGGAAAGCAGACTGTGACTGACTACCACCATCCTCTTCTTACAGGTCTCATCTGAAATTTCCCACATGGTAGTGTGAATGCATGCCCAATTACTGCAAGTAAGATGATAGAAACAAAGGGCAGAGCCAAGGAGAACTAGCAGCACAGTGGGACTGGTGAATGGAAGTCTGAATTTGTTTTACAGGCCTTGGGAGCTGCAAACACATTGAAACACATTCAAGCGACAATAGTGAAGGATAGAATCATAAAATCTGAAAAATCAGTGCAGAAATTTGAGAAAACAGATAGTTAATCTACAGAAGTGATCATGGGTCAGGGATAATAAGTATGAAAATCAACTGAATATTTGGAAGCAGTATCAAGTCAAAGGTAAATTAGAATTTTTTTCTCTGTGTTCCAGAGTATAGGCAAATTCAGTATCACTTGTTAAGAGGGAGGGCAATTCCAGTTTGAATCAAGAGGAAGCATTCTGATATTTATAATTATTTCAAATTAAATTGTGTAGCCATGAGAAACAGAGAATTTACCTTTACTAGAAATACTCAAGAAGAGGTACCAACAAGTATGATATTGGAGATATTCAGTATTAGATAGGTATCTTCCAATAATAAGAGTCATCAGTTAGCCAAATAAGGCCAAAGAAGCAGACAAGGTCAATGCACCTTGTCTACTTCTTTCCACTGTTCTTACAATATGTTCTCAGAGTTCAGGATCATTTGACCTACTTTCTTATGGATTAGTCCATATGGATCCTTAGTTCAATGGGACGTTGAGTAAGCACTATTGATTTTACATGAGGTAGAAAGGGGATTTTCGGTGTGAGCAAAATCTGCCCTGAAGTCGACAATACCATTCTTACCACTCTTGCACCCTCACCTGAGAGGCCCACAGCTGTATTGGCTGGTGTAGAGGGGGAAATACATTTCTACTTTACTAATGTTTTAAAACTGGATATTCTAGATAACAGTTTAATTTTTATATAAATTTATTTTTCTACTTTAATTTCAATACATAATATTAGGAAAACCTGATACTGTATCCTAATTATAAAGCATTATGAATGTAATAGCTATGTAACTTCTAAACTTGAAGTGGTCAAGCTGTGTGGGCCAGCAGTTTGAAAATAGAAATAAAATGGCATTTCATTTTCAAAGTTGAGGTATAAAATACTTTCTTGAATTAGTAAATTTGCCATTTGAAAGGAGTTGGTTAATAGATTCTCAGCAAGTTCAGTTTGTCTGGGGAGTTAGGTGTCTTTCCTAACATACCATATAAATACCATATTTCCTTCCCAAGGATATCATTTAAAATATATCATCCTACATTGCTTTTCATTTAAATTAATTATCTCAAAATTCTAAAAGTCAAATGGTTAAATGTGCCCAAACTTTGAATTTTCTCATTGAAATCTGAATTTTACATCAAGGTGGTATCTTTGCAACATAGAATCACCAGATCAAGTTTATTTAGCTTGCTAGTAATAGCAAGGCATGCAAGTTAGTATAATCATGTTTTATTAGATAATTGTTTTAATAATGGATTTTCTTTTTCCATGAAAAAGTGATTTCCTGACTCATTAGAAAGATTTGTACCAGCATCTTCCCTCAGGTCAGCCAATGAACTTCAGTATAAAGTGGACATTCTGGAAATCACTTTCTGTTTCATTAAATATGTATTTGGAATGTCAGGAATTATAAACCTTAATTCACATTTATATTTCATTATTTGACATGCTTTTAAAGCTAACATTGGCATCACATAAATTGTCAATGCTTATGTACTTAATATGCTATGATTGTCTGAACGCATTTCAATAGCAGGCTCAATGTGAGCTGGTACTCCTTTAATTGCCTTTCATTATTTTTACACTGTTGTCTATAAGTTTTCATTTTTTATATTATGGTGTATTAAGAGTTTATCTAGCTACAAAGAATTATTTTTTCTTGTTGTCTAAGTGTTAAATTCTATGAAGACATACAAAGCATCTAAATTCTCATGTAAATGAAGTAGAAATATTTTGCACAAACTAAATTCACTAAACTATTTCATCAACTACATTAAATGTACAAATAATTTCATTTAGATTTCTTTGAAAACCAAAATACTTAACTAGCAAACTATATTTCTCTACTTTTTGTTCCCTTCAATAAAATATTCACAGAGTTCTTACTGATTTCTCCTTCTCCTTAGTTATGTCAAATACAAAGACAGATTAAATTATAGTGCAATGAGAAATACAAACAGGTTTTAGGTAAGGTAAAATTAGTGATGAAGGATTTCCATAAAATATAGTAAAGAAAATAGACTACATTAAATCTTTTCTAACATAAATAGTAGATGGAGAAAATTAAGGGGGTAATAAGGAATACAGTTTACATGCCAAATGCAGATGAAAAACACCAAAAACAAAAAAATTAAATGCTCTAAGAAAAGTATAAAAATACACATGTAAAAAAGTTTCTACAGGAAAACTTACTGAGAAAGTTATCTCAATATAACATAATCTCAAAGGTATGAAGACAAACAATAGAAGTAAAAATGGATATTCAGAATTTAAGACAAATTGAGCAAAATAAATACATTAAAAAGGTGAGATATTGATTAGAATACAAGTGGATTAGATCCTTCGCTATTGAAAATCAAATACCTCTGTGGAAGAAAATATTCTAATTTTATTAAATGAAGAAATTCACTGAGATTAATGGAAGTCTAAAGGAATAGAATAACCCAATAGAGGCTGGGAGAAAGAAAGAAACATTTTTGAGAACTTTTATAGTTAAAACACTCGAATATTGAATCACATAGTTAATTGTGACATATTTTAAAGTGCTTGAGAATCTTATAGAATAGTCATTTTGAAGTAAAAATCCTATTAAAGATAAAGAATGATTTTAATCTGTACTATCCAGTAGAGTATCACATGTAGCGACTGAGCAGGTGACCCGTAGCTGGTGTGAAATGAAATGTCTTCTAAGTGTAAAATACACACTAGATTTCAAAGATTTATAAAAAGAATTAAAAACATTCCATTAAACATTTTTTGTATTAAGTACTGAAATTATAATATTTTGAATATATTGGTTTAAGTACACTAATATTATAATTAATTTTACCTCTTATTTTTATACTATTAAAATGTGGTTACTAAAAAGTCTAAAATTATATATGGTATTCACATTACCTTTCAATTAGGCAGCACAAACCACTAATATTTGATTTACCTTATATATTTACTATCTGATAGTGCTGTATCTTTAAAATTTTTTTCTTGGATATATTATATATATATGTATCCTTATTAACCAAAATGATCCCACATAAATGAAATATAATAATATAAATATTAAAAATATATTAAAATGCAATTTTTTCTGTTACTTGAAATTTATTTTCAAACTAAATATGATTATAATGTAATACTATGCCTACATTTTATCAATTGAATATCATACAGAAATCTATTGGTGAGAAACAAAATTAACAGTGTTTTAAATATGTGGTTTACCCTATTATTTAACTTGACTTCTGAAAGCTTATGGCTCTGTTTCTTTGTTTTCTGTATTTTAAATCAAGGGTAATGATTCTCCTCATTATTTTCTCATTGTTCCATCAATTCTGGCTGTATTAAAATCTCATTACAGTTTACAGCTACTGTTTAAGTTATTTCAGATAAATTATCAAATTTAAAAGAAAAGCAATATTTATTTTTATATCACTTAGTTCTTCCTTGGTACCCTGTGATTGAAGTGTTGTAAACACCCTTTACTTCCATCACTTTAATAAAGCAAATTGCTGTAAACTAAATATTCTTATTTTCCTTGATATGCATAAAGGTCTTTATAGAAAATATTCTGTTGACTACATTTTGTGCCAGGTTTTTTCTCTCCCCCAACAATTCATTCTCAGGTATGCTCTTTTCCTAGGCACAAGTCCCATATCGTCACTCACCTCTAAGACATGACCTCTAAATTTCTGTCTCAGTCCTAAACTCTTAACGAGCTCCAAATCTGTTTTCACCCCTGACTCAAACTTCTAGAGGCTTTTTGCATTCCCTAACTTGAGTTTCATTCGTCTTCAAAGCTAGTGTAGTGAGACAAGTCTTTACATTCCTTGAATCTCTCTGCTTTTCCCCTCTGCCTCATCTTTTCTGCCTCTTCTTCCATGCGCCTCTGCTGCTTGCAGCTAGCAGATAATCCATATTCACTTCCATATCTTTAATTACATCTGCAAAATTATATGAATTAAGAGCATCCTCTAGGCAGCAACTGATGGCCTTGAAGGATATACTGTCCACTTTGCAAAAAACAGTCCTTAAGTCTCTGGAAGTCAAAATTTTTCTTTCCTTTTAAAACTGTGTGTGTGGGGGGGGCATATAAAAAGTACAAACCTTATTTAATATCTTGTTATATCTATTTCTAGTAGACCTTTATATCCAGGAAAGAAAATGCATTTCCTAACCTGGTACACTAATTCTTCCTATGAGAGTGTGACATGAGTTGAAGAATAGTTAGATTCTGCAGAAAAGTCATTTTCACAGAAAGAGCCGTCTAGTTGAGTATTATTTTTTCCATGCTCTCAAGGGGCTGTATGTGGGCGATCTGAGACTATACTAGGAACATTTCTTGACTATTCCCTTAGAGACACAATTTCAACTTGAGGATTCTTCTTTATATAAAACCTGAATGAATCACAGCTCAGTGCATCATTTAATAGATCTAGATAGGTCTCCAAAACTGAATAGGTAACAGAGAAATACTCTGGCTTAAAGGTATCCATGTGAGGATTAAATTTCCAATTTTGAATGTTCTCTAGTCTGGTTCCCCCAGCTGACTCTCCAGCCATATTCTCTTTATCCCTTAAGTCCCTGTCACTGAAACCTGATTTTTAAAAAAATCTCTGAAAGCATGAAAGTCAAAAGCTGAAGTCCTTAGGCTTTCCAAAAGTCACTTGTATATTTGGCTATAAATGACTTCATTTCTGCACTATTTTGGTAGTAGCCTTCACCAGTACATTCTTCCAGGGCAGGTACATATTCCATAGAAGATCACTTTCATCATAGGCTGAAGATCTCCCTCACAACCTTTTTTATTATCTTAAGTCTCAGGCGGCATTTCCTGGGTTTTGGAAGAGAGGACACAGGGACCATTGTTTCCCCCTCTCTTCTCAGGGATTAGATAGCTCACCGTATAGGAATTCAGAGTTTTAAAGAGATCTCTAAACTTCACCTATTATATTCTTCCTTTCATAGCTTTTGTTTACTAGTTTGTTTCTGATAACTACTTTGTATTATATCTTTCAGGGTTATTAAGAATTTCTGAAGAACTCTGTTATTTTCCATCTATTTTTTCATTTTAATTTTAGCAGCTGATAATATCATCCTTTTTATGAATATCTAATCTTTTTATTTAACCAAGTTATCAATTTTACTATTGTAAATTTTGCTGAGTTCACTATTTTTATAACTATTTCATCAAAATAAATTAATATTTTATTAACATAAATTCCTAGAAATTACAGAGTCAGGACTATACTCAATTGTACAGCTTTCAATACATGTTGCCAAATGACTTTTTAGAAATATTCAACCAAACTTTATTCTCAAAAACCAGGTAAGAAATTTCTATTTTCCATGCACTCTTACACACAATGTTTATCATGATTAAAAAGCTATTTTATTTTTACCTACTTTTGTTTTATTATTTTATTTTCAGATGGTATGAGTTGTGGGAACTTGAAACTTTTACTTCACTTTTTTTGTGTGTAGAAAAATAAAGGTGTAAGCAAATTTTTGTTCGGTTTTAGAAGGTTTTGTGACCTCAGATTTAATATTTCTTCCTTTTGATATACACTCTAACAAAATAAAACAAAAGTAAAATTTTAAAACAAAGACTTGATTAACATATATCTCAGACTGAATGTAAAGGAGGTTTGAAAACACAGGGGAGTTGGGACAGGGAGAAAAGTAGTCATCAACTGGAAAAATAGTATTATCCTAGCAGCTGTGGATGAAATACCAACCTTGACAAAGTCTTTTCTTTTTCATAAGGAGAAAAACTGAAGAGGAGAAAGAGGTTTGTAAAATATGACACGGGAAAGAAATGGAAGTCCTGATGCCATGAAGCAGAGCTACGGACATAGAACACTCGGGTTTCCTGCCCCACCGCACTTTCCGTGAGATCCAGTGTTGTTTAGCTCATAAGCTGAATAAATCAAGCACCTCAATTAAAAGTCCCCTTTCCTGTAGTAATCAATCATCAAGGTTGTCCTAGTGCTTAAACTTGTCTCTAAGGGGAACATTAAATTTTTATTAACTCTATGAGCACACACACACAAAGTCTACAGAAGCATAATTTTAGTGTTCTGATTTCCTTTGCTAGAAACTATGTTTAATAACAACTATTAAATAGATATTATTATTTACATCATTCTAAGGGTCAGCAAACAGCTTTAAAATATGTTAGGTACTTCACCATAGTCACAAAGTTTGTAAATGAAAAACCTAATATTTGAAACCACTTCTGCTTGTTTCTAATCAACAACTTAACTTCTTACCAAAACTCGATTGAGCAGTACACTTAAAAGGGGCCAATTTTATAGTATGTAATTATATATCAATAACACTGAATTTAAAAAAATAAAAAGGAAATTGGGGTTTTATGGGCAAAGGAAAACATGAGTAATTTTTGTGCTTGTTCTTTTTGTATTAAAAGCTCATGAATAAATGTTATGCAAAATACAAAAGGCAAAACACACACGCACACACACAAAGAGCTAAACTACTACAGGAAGCAATCTAGTAATGAGATTACGAGGTGAACTTCGGCATCCTAATTGCTTCATTTAGAAACTTGGCTATGTCCCTAAATAGCCATATGACTTTGGGAAGAATTACAAGGTCTACTCAGCTCATTTCTTCATCTGCAATATGGGCTTACCATGCATATTTGTGACCTTTTTGAAGTTTTAATAAAATAACATATCAAAATGTGTTACTTTTCCTTCATTTGTTGAAGGTGAATTGGAAGGATATAGTGTTAATGGGAGAAACCTGGTTCTTCTTGACAACTCAGTAAAGAAGTACAGATCAGAGAGTCTATTAGCACACAATCTAGGTGTGTTGGTGATGTGTTTTCATGGAAGAGAATGGGCCTAGCTCAGGTGGGGGTGGAGGTGAAAGGCATAGGTTCAAGGCAAAGCAGGGTAAGGCCGGCAAAAGTAAGGATGGCCTCAGGTCAGAGTGGCAAGTGCACCTGGTCCTTTATTCTGAGGACTTATATAGTTGGTGGGATGGGGGTGAAGAAGTTACATATTGATTGATGAGTAAAGGTGGTGCCAGCTTTCCCGGGAGACATGACTACCCAAACTTAGGTATGTGTGGGGGTCTGTCAGCTCGAGTCCTTATCTTGCTCCAGACTCCATTTCTTCATCTTGTAGTAAAACAGGAGGCAGTTCATTAAAGTTGGGGCAGTTACCTGAAGTTATTTATGGGTTCTTTCTATAAGCACTAGGGACTCCTTCCTAAAACAGATAGTGACCAGAGGTAGGCAATTAACCCAGGTTGTTTTGTGGGCTTCTTCCTTTGGGCACTGTGGATCCTCTTCCAGGTCTTGGGATGAAAGCACAGTCTCAAAGGCTTTCTTTTCCAGATAGTGGAAACTGATACATAAAATTTCAAGCACTCTCCTCCTCTAGTGCTAACATAGTGTTTCTTGTGATGCTGAAACACCTGGCAATATTATCAGACCAGGCTCAGGACTACTGAGTTAATGGGTGAGACATGCCTCCCTCCTCCTCCCTGCCTTGGTTTACTCTTCATCCTACCTAAATACTAAACGGCATTTCCTGGTAACCAGGACGCTGGACGTTGGTCAGCAGCAGCCCCGCAGTCTCAGAGTGCTTCCTGTGCTATCTCCGGCCTCAATAGAGGGAATAACAATGTATATACTCACACGACAAAGTGTGCAGAGGGAAGAAAAGAGCGTTGGCACATTATATCACTGCAGGTGCTTGCCACAGGAGAGACAAAGGGGTTTGTTTGTCAGGGAGACAGCAGAAAACTACCAGGACACAGCCTGAACGTCCCCTAAGTGTCCCACAAGTTATGAAGGTTGGGGTGCGATCCTGTGCCTGCTTTTTTCTTTGCAAAGAGCTACGGTATTGCCCTCTGGAGAAATTAATGTATTCAGCACACATATAAGTGACTCAGAGAAGCCGGGTACTGGAAGTTTGTGTCCTGAAACTGTCGGAAATAATCTCAATGTATTTGGGTCATTGAAAAGTGAAACTGGGAAAGGCCACTGAAATATTGTAGCCCTCTAATTTCCAAACACGTGTCTTAACCTAGATTCCCTTTCCCTTCCTCCATCCAACCCCAAGCAGCCGCTGACTGTAAATAGTTTATTTGGGAGGTAACATAAATGGCAGGGACGAAGGACAAGGAAGGAATGTTAGCTGAAAGGGTACCTTATGGGGTTAGATTCCACTGAAAGTGACTGGAGCTTAGTCCTTGGGGAAACTCTGGAAGCAAGAGTCAAACAGACACCTCATAGCATAAGGCAACAAGAATACACCAACCAACAACATCAGCTCCTGCAGAGGAATGCTGGGTGGGGGTGGAGTTAATTCCTGGGGTTTTCTGCTCCTCCTATGGGCAGGCAGAACACAGGTGGTGGGGACGGAGGAAGCATTCAGGCAAAGAGAAGCAGGTGGTGGCAGGTTGAGACTGGGCAGGCTTGCACAAAAACAGTAAGGGGAAGGGGATCTGGGTGTCGCTAAAGATTTTCCAAGCCTTAGACATTACTGTGATAGGAGCTAGGCTAAGCATATAAGAAGGGTTTTTACTCCAGGTCTTCTCAGTTCTGCTTGAATGTGAATGTCCGAGCACATTATGCAGCTCCAAGACAGGGGTGTACGCTGTGTGTTTCCCAACCTGCTTAACAAAGACTAAATATCTTATGTCTTTTATTTCCTAAATGTCTTATAAGACTAAAGTTCTTCAGAAATACTTTAGGGCTGTAAAGTTTAATTCAATTAATTGCCTATATTTTACAAATTAAATCACGAATCTAATTGTCTATTTACAAATGAGGAACATTAGCTCTAGATAAGTAGTGGTGTATTCATAAGGACTAAACACACAGAAATATACAAAAATATTAGCTTATCTGCCAAGAGGTAAAATCATGAGGATCTAGAACATGTGACAGGACTTTCCTGTTAAATATGTCCTGTGCTTACCTTTTTTATTCTAGTTCAACCCATTCTCCTAGTAGTCTTTGGTACTCTGGTTCTATTTTCTGAGGCCAAAAATTTCATGCCTAGCAACTTATATCTATTAATGCATTTATAGAAATGCATTTGTATTATGGCACTGTTATTATAAATCTTTAATCTCTCCTTAACAGAGAAGTTCAAGTTCTTTGTTTTCTATTAATTATCCCTATGAGAACACTGCATATAAGATTGTTCTTTATTAGGTGAGCAGACTGGGGCTTCAAAGTATTGACATTTTCTAAAAATGATACTATAACTAAGATTCAGAACTAAGATTCAGGATCAAATACCAAATCTTTGCTTTCTGACCTACTGAGGTTTAGTGCTGGTTCTATCCATTTCCTTTACAAATCAAAGCCCTTGAGTTAATGTTTTGGTATAATTACGTATGGCCATAAGGACCTAGTATAAAGTCATTGCTATTTAAAATACATTCACTAAACTGGTGGTTCTTAGGCATGAGTTTTACAAGGTGTACCTTACAAAAATGCCATAATGTAATGGGAAGCTATGATGAATAACAGACCAAGTAGCCCAGCACACAAATGGGCAATGATGTAAACAACTTATCCATATAATGAAATTATTTCTCTGAGTTTGTTACCTGTTTTCATATTAGCCCTAAGTTGTTTCCAGTCCATAAAATCAGCTCCCTCTAGAAAATGAATCTACAGAAGTGTAGAAAAAGGTTCCTACGAAGAGACTGATCCTGAGAAGAACCTAGACCAGGACAACTTTAATGTATAGCAAAGATTTAGTTTACTAATCAGTGAGGATATTCTGAAAAATTTAACTTTCTTGTTTGAAGAAGGTTTTTACACACATCACTACAGAATAATACCTGCGTAATTTGGTGGTAAAGAAGCCTGGTTAAGGGGGAAGACAGAAATAAGCATGCCATTTAAAAGACTGTCAACATTTTTGAGTTTCAAACAGCACTACCTAGGACCCATCAGAAACAGCCCTGGGCAGGGAAAGGAAAGAATTGTCTAGGTCCAGGACACTTCACACCAGGCCAGCTCCACTTTTGAGTCATTTCATTGTTTGGAAACTGTAAGGAGAGTGGAGCCAAAGGTCATTTGGTTACACTATAAACAACGAAAGAGGTCTGAAGTGAAATAAAAGTGTGTTCATGAGATAGAACGCATGTGTAGAAATATTTAGGGGACCACTTTTGCTGGAAGTTGGAGTATTGCATTTTAAAATCAGTTGAGGACACTTAAAACAGAAGTTATAATAATAGTATCAGAATTATAAACAACAAAGCATATTTTATGGCCACTTACAGTTTCAAAAAAACTGTCATGTATATGATCATTTTTTATTTTAAATTATTCAAGTTACTCCAGGAAAAGATAATGTAACTGTTGCCATACCCTTGAGCTCAAACACGTGTTTCTTTCTTTTTAAAAAATAATTGTTTTTTTGTTTGTCTGTTTATTTATTTTTAGAAAGAGGGGAGAGAAGAAAGAGAGGGAGAGAAACATCACTGTATGGTTGCCTCTCACTCGCGCCACCAACTGGGGACCTGATGTGCAACCTAGTCATGTACCCTGACTGGGAATCGAACCAGCGACACTTGGCTTGCAGGCCAACGCTCAATCCACTGAGCTATAGCAGCCAGGGAAAACATGTGTTTCTTAAATAGACAAGGTAAATTCCAGAAAATGTTTTGTTCATTATTCCCGAGGTTTCTATGAAGTATTAAAATAATGATTCTAAATAGATGTACAATCTAATTAATTTAGAAGGTGGAGAATGTCAATATTCACAGTGACTATTTCTATAGATATATATCCTTGATTGATAAAATTGAGGTTAAGAAAATTTCAGAATTTTTTTTTTTTTTCTTAAGAATCACCAATCTTCAAAGTGGTAGAAAAAGGACTCAGCCCAAGTCTAGACTTCAAGTTCCACCATCATATTATTCTTTGGAGATGGTAAACTTTATAATGCAAGGTTCATACCATAAAAACCTACCTTGTTTCACTTAAATATAAACATAAGAATTGCTATATAGTGTGCTGTGAATATTCTATTTATGTTGAATATCACCTTAAGATTCTTGTTTACAGAATACTATGGGGTAGAGGAAAGCTTACCCAGAAGTAAAAAAAGAATACCTACTTTGAAAAAAAGCAACCTTCAATTCCTCTTTCACTTCTGAGCTCTTTGCTTACCAATAAATGACGACTCCAACAACCCAAGTCTTGTGAAATATCAATAACCTTTGACTTATACTTATTTATGAAGTCATTTGGCAGTTGCTCTTACACACAGCTGATTCTAGAGGCTAAGCTTCTATTTCTAGCTCTGCAGATGAGTCATTTAACCTCTTTTTACCCTTTAAAGATAGGAATAAATTGTTCCTTGCCCTACCTTACCAGGGTGCAAAGACTAGTGGTGAGATAATGTCTATGAAGCACTTTGAATGTCTCACACAGAAAGTGCCAAATGTTTTGAAAGCAACTTGCTGGATTTTCTGACCCAGAGGCAGAAAAAGAAACCAATGAAATTGATGCTTTCAGTGTCTTAATGCAGATTGGGGAGGAGCAAAATTTCTTCTTGCTTGCAAAAGTTAACCGTTGTACTATGGTTGCACAAAGGTGTAAGGAGAGAGACCTGCCTGTCTTAATACATTTCTGATGAATAGTTATTGCTTTCACAATGACTCACTAGGCATAGGCATGTTAAAAAGATGCACATGAAACTGTCAAAGGCAGAAGACTGAAGGAGTCTAACTTTTGAGAATGCAGCTCGCTTCCTTGTTTCCTGGTTTATGGCGCTAACGTCTGCCCATTTTGCTTAGGTTATAAATCTGGGAGTCATTCTAGTGTTCTTATTTACGCTCCACACTTAATCCATTTCTAAATCCTGTCCAACCCATCTCATCACTTTCTTGTTAAATACTACTTACCTCTTGATACTTTCTATAGTGCTTTGTTTAGTCTATCAGCATGCTTTTTAACTTGATTATGATGGTCTTCTCCCACTAATTACCTGAACTACTGTCTTATATTTTTTCATTTTATTCTTCACTTTGACAGCACTACCAATCCCTTTTGTCTGGTTCCTGGTGTTTCCATCAAACTTTAACCATACCTTTCCCAAATTATATAGCCTGTGTGCCAGCAGTGCTGAATTCTTTATAGTTCTCCAAAAGCAAAATGCTATTTCCTACCTCTTGCTTTTGCATATATGACTTCTGTCATACACGGGAGCAACCATATAGTATAGTAGTTGGAGCAAACATATTAGTAAGTATCAAATGCCAGCCTCCCTGATCTTACTAGATGTCTTTTGGAAAAGTTCTGAATTTCTATGTTCCTCAGTGACTCCTCTCCAAAAGAGAGATAATAATACCTAGATCATAGGTTGTGATATGATAAAATGAAATAATTTATGCAAATATGTACCACATATTAAGAAATACCAAACATCAGTTATTGCTGTTATATTTTGGCTAAATCTAATTAAAATTTTAAAATTAAAACTTGCTCATTTTTAAAAACAAACCTTTGTTGTTACCCTCCTCTTCCTGCAGCGAGGTGACTGCTGCCTCCCTCCTTTGTCCTTCTTTACCGTAGGTAGAGAGTATGATAATTCTAACAGTGGAATTGTTGGTTTAAAAGGCAGTTCCATTTTTAGTTTTTTTGAAGAAATTCCATACTGCTTTCCATAGTGGCTGCACCAGTCTGCATTCCCACCAACAGTGCAGTAGGGTTCCCTTTTCTCCACATCCTCGTCAGCACTTGTTGCTTGTTGATTTGTTGATGATGGCCATTCTGACAGGTGTGAGGTGGTATCTCATTGTGGTTTTTATTTGCATCTTTCTGATGGCTAGTGATGTTGAGCATTCTTTAATGTGTCTATGGACCCTCTGTGTATCCTCTTTGGAGAAGTATTTGTTCAGGTCCTTTGCCAATTTTTTAATTGGGCTGTCTGTCTTCTTGGTGTTGAGATGTGTAAGTTCTTTATATATTTTGGAGATTAATCCCTTGTCTGAGGTATCACTGGCAAATATGTTTTCCCATATGGTTGGTTTCCTTTTCATAAACTCAAGATGGACCAAAGACTTAAATGTAAGCTGTGATACCATAAAAGTCTTAGAGGAAAACATAGGCAGGAAAATTTCAGATATTCCATGGAGCAATATTTTCACTGATACATCTCCTAAGGCAAGGGAAATAAAGAAAAGAATAAACAAATGGGACTATATCAAACTAAAGAGTTTCTGCTCAGCAAAAGAAAGCCTATCTACTCTTAAATATCTACTTTCTCAAAATGAAAGAAAATGTTCATACATGTACATGTACATGAATGTTATAGCATCTTTGCTTGTAACAGCCGAAGATTGAAAATATCATAAATGTGCATTAAGAGGTGCGTGAATAAGCAAATTGTGATAGATCTCTACAATGGAATACTAGAAACTCTACCATATAATTAAATGGAATGAACTATATATAAACATGGATGAATCTAAAATCACTTATACTGAGTAAGAGACAGAAAGTAAAAAATACTTTGTACTATATGATTCCATTTATACAAAAGTCTTGAATATACAAGTGACCCTGTATAAGAGAAATCTAGTAGTTGTTATTCATAAACAGGGCAAAATCAGGAGAGATATTACAATAGAGCATCAGAAAAAATTTCAGATTCATACATATGTTCATAATCTTGATCTGTGATGTTTTCATGGGTGTATACCAATGGCAAACTTATCTGTATTTCTTAAATGCAAACAATTTATTGTGTGCCATTTTTTAGAACAGTTGTGTGCAAATGTTTTGCATAGCTTTATTAAATCTATTGAGGTACCTCCGTACATTAAAGTACTCAGTAGTAAAAGTTTTAAAAAATCCACATGCAGTAATATTCACTTTATATCAAAAGCATTATGCTGGTAAAGAAGCTAGAGTCAGAAGATACATACTGTATGCTCTTATAAAATATTCTAAGAAAGGCAGAAGTGTTGGGAAAGACAACAGATTAGTGATTTCTAGCAATGGAAGAAAAGGGAGTCAATTGGTTACAAAGAAGCACAACAGAGCCCCTTGGGTTGATGGAAAATTTCTGTATCTTTTCTGTAATAGTGTTGACATGACTGCACACATTTAACAAAACTCTTAGAACCATGCTTTTAGAAGAGCTAAATTTTACATATGTAAATTATACCTCTAGAAATCTGTCTTTGAGACATTCTAAGTATACATTAACAACTGCCTTATCCCTTCAATTGACTACATTTATATAATCAACAATCATTCACATGCACACTGTATGGTATACACATTTAGTACATAAGATTTTTAAACATGTTTATGCCTTTTCTTTTATCTTAATGCCTTTCTCTTACATAAATACATTTTTATCTTGCTGCACTTGTCACAGAAAGTCTGGAGCTTTGCTCTATTTAAAATGATGCATTATAAGTTTTCCTACTATACAGAAGAATTAAGAAAAAATGTAAACAAATATAGAAGGTTTTCATCAAATATAGAAATATATGTATTTTATTGATTAAGCACACACATTCTGTAAGGCAGTGTTTTCCAACCATTTTATCACCTAATTCTCAACTCATGGAAATTTCCCTGAGCTGTACATGCTATAATGTCTATTATGATGTAGGGAAAATTGAGTTAGTCAGACTCCCTCACCCAGATGTCTGAGCATGAGCAGCTTAGAGATAATAGTTAGAGACCTGCATGCACAGAGCACTCACCATTGTGTAACCAATGATGTAATACTTTGGCAAGTAGCTGGCTTTGTCTATGCATAGTATATAGGGAAGATGGGACTCCCACTGGTAGGTGAGAGAGCAAGCATGAACGTGGGCTGTCCCAGTGCTCAGAATAAAGGCATGTCAGGTATTCCCATGGTTCCATGTATTTTCTTCCATCTTCCCGAATCCTGATTGAACCTGCCAGACCCCCAATATTTGCATAACATATGATAACAGTGGTACATTTTTAAGTCTCTCAGATATCAAACAATGTTCTAACATTACAGAACCATAACTTAGCCTTCCTTCACATTAGCCCTCCACAATGGGTCTGCCTTGTTATGAATCTTGTGGACATTTGCTAATAGAAAGAAAGGATAGACTTCTATAATTTCATTCTGTTTTTTAATTGGCAGCTTTTGAAAAAGTTATTTTAGTTATTAGAAGTGTAAGAAAAATAAAACTCACAAGCGTCAGGCATTTAAAATGCACCCTCTTTGCTATTCTTTCTCCAAGGAAATTAGCAACATATCTGCTGAGGGCTGCTCATTTTAATTAGACTCTTGGGAACCTCGATACCATATTATCAAGAGACAATAGATTTTTTAAAAATAGCCAAGGAAACTCAATTCCTTTTTTTGATTTTGCAGAAAATAGCTCTCAAGGACCTTAATTGCATGCCCGGTCTTGTGTAAATAAGTGTTAACCAAAAATAGGTTTAGTAATAGTCTCCCCAAAATATTCAGGTCTGCAAGAACTTGTGACTATGTTGCTTACATGAAAAAATCGACTTTGTATAAGTGACTAAGATATTAGAAATTTATAAATCATAGAGTTAAATGAGGATAATTTGGACTCATAACTGTTTTCTTGTTACAAAAATTATCTTTAATATTTTAAACTAGCCATCTTGTTATTTCTTCAAGATGTTAGGCATGTCTGTCACTTAAAGCCTGTATTTATTATCTATTGATGCATAAGAAATTATGCAAAAACTTAGTGGCCGAATTTATATAATCTTACAGGTTTTGTGGGTCAGGAATTTAAGAGTGGCTTAGATGGGTGGCTCTAGTCAGGGCTTCCCTTGATCTTTCAGTCAGAATGTTGGCAGGGCTTCAGTCATCTGAAAGGCTGGTGAAGCCTGGGGAATCCACTTCATGTTGGCCTGTTCACAGGGCCGCAGGCAAGAGGCCCAAGTGCACCACCAAAGGGCCTCTTTGCAGGGATGTTTCCTTGATATGTCCTCAGGACATGGCAACTGACTTCACTCAGAGTGACTGATCCAAAGGGAGACCAAGACAAAGCTCTAATGTTTCTTATGACCTCGTTTCAGATGTGACACATTTTCAATTCTGTTTTACTTGGCTCATTAGCAACAAATTACAAGTCCAGTCATACTAAAGAAAAAGAGAATTTGGATTCAGTTTTTGAAAAAAGTGTCAAAGAATGTATGGATTTATTTAAATCACGACATGCTTTTGCTCTAGGTCTCCCCACCATTGAAATTCTGTCTTCTTTTACTTCTGTTTGACTAACACCTTCAACTTTCAAGTCTTGGCACAAATCTACCTTGTCATTGGAACCTACTATGACTATTGTAGCAGATACCATTGGTGTCCTGCCCATAACCCCTCATGTTCAGATTATTTCCCTATGTCTTTTCACAACTTCCCTTCTCACACCCACATCTGTGACACTTTGGAGGATTGCTCCTATGCTCCTGGAGCTGTTTTTCCGTTTACAAGAATACGAAGGGCCTGAAAACTTATATTCTACCTTACTTCCACGAGGATGGCCATTAGCCAATGAATGACTGATGGGGAAGCATAATCTGGAATGCTGCCTGTCCTTCCTTCAAAGGAAATGTCCACTCTTTCTCAGTAAAATACCTTCCTTAACAAAACCAGTTTCTTTGTGAAATTGTCCTTGTCTCTCAAACAGAATTAATTGTCACCTATGTTCTGTTCTCAGTGACACCTTGTAAAAGACTTTATTTGAGCCTTTAATGTGTCCAGATTTCTATTCAGAGTCTTTTCCCTTTCACTATAGATTGAATTTGAAGAAACAAAATCTAACTTATTCAAAAATGTATTTCTAATGCTGAATAGGATGTCTGTGTATATTAGATACCAATGTTTGTTGACTTAATAACATAAAGGAAAAAGAAGACATGTAATATTCAAACTTCACTTTGCCAGCCAAAATGTGGAATATTCTTTCAGATATTTTGTGATGATATATTAGATTAATATTAGTGGAGGAATAAAAAAAAAAAACTACTATTGCAGTGTCTTGCCAAAACTAATTTTTATTCTTGAATTTCCTATGTTTATATCTACTGTTTTCCAATGATTAAATATATTTTTTCTTTTTGTAATAGGGTTGCTAGTGGGGATTATGATTACCTGTCTTTAAATAGCTTCACAAATAAGTAGAAATAAATTTCTTTAAAGGTCTTCAAGTACAGTATGATGATATAAATTTGTATTTGATTAGGTAGGCAACTGTGATCTCCCCCCTCAATGATCCTGAAGTCATTAAAGAAATAAGCAAACATCAGTACATACTACCAGTTTTATGCATAAAGAGTCCTTTTCCAGCCCTGGTCATAGTGTAGAATACAGTTTGTGCTACATTTGTTTGTATTTGAAGGCAGTTGGGTAGAGGTGGAGGAGTGTGAATGGAGTAACTGAATCTGGGAATAGGATGTAGACCCTGGGCAGTGAGAAGAGGGTCTTTCATGTTCCTGGAAGCCCACAAAGGGTGACCTATTATCATTTTATATTAGATTATGAAATATCAAAGTTGAATGGATAATAGATATAATCTGTTCATTATCCTGAACAAATTTTACAGCACAGAAAAATTAAAGAAAAACCTAATGTCACACAGCAAATGAGTAGTAAAACATGCGAGACATTTGACTCCCATGCTTATCTATGTATGTATTCATAATTTATATCTATGATACTCCTTAGAAGGCTTTTTTAGTGATATACAATAAAATTCACATGAAAATCAATATTAACACAATAGAGATACGGGGATGCCATTTGAGGTATTACATGTAGAAGGTTTATCCAATTATTATTCACTGGGCTAGCTGATCCTAACATCTTCTTTCTTCGGGTGTATCAGGCTGCTGGCAGTGGGTTACAGAGCTTACCTTCCAATAGTTGAGAAGTTTGGGAGAAACAGGTATTAAATAAGGTTTAAACAAGGGTGACGCCACTCCCGTCCTTGCTCACTTTGTATTTTGCTGTGAGATCAAAGAACTAGTTAAGACAAACAGATGAGATCAGTTTCCTATACGTGACATATCTATGTCTATATCATAGATATATCTATCTATATCTATGCAGGGGAAAGTTAAACCTGGATATAAGTAAAAAGTCATGTGTTATAATGAAAAGAGGGACGTAAATGTAGGAGTCCCTGGACCTCAGTTTCCACATTTATATAAAAGAATTATTGATTAACTGATGGCTTAGCCCCTTTCTTCAGGACTGCTGGTCCTGTGAGCATGAATGTAGCAGACAGTGCACACGTGATCTCTGCTCCTCCCAGGCCTCTGCTGTTCCTTTGTCTCTCATCTCTTTGATCACTGATACTGGCTTTATCTTAATTTCAAGCACATCTTTTATTTACTCCTGAGAAGTATACTGTTTTCTATGTCTCCTCACTCCTTCTGCTTTTCTTAGTAATTTTTTTTTGGGGGGGGTGGGCAGTTATATTAATATTTGTTATGGATGGGTCCAATGTCAGTACATTGTATTTAACTTTTTATGATAGCCTTCTGTAAAAAAGCTGTAAAATGTGCCCAATTATCTTGGGCCCTCTTTTCCTCACTCCCTTTTTGTGTCATCCTTTTGGAACTTCCAGAGTCACTTAATTTCTCTACCTGGTATCTTCAGTCATCCTCTTTCCTCCCCAGTCGCTTTCTGCCTTCTTTTTTCTTTCCTGTTCTGTCTCACTGTAAAATGTTGCACTAACTCATACCAAGACTTAACTGCCTACAACATACAAAAAAAAGTGGTCTTGAGTCCATAAGTCATTGACTAATGAGTATTGTTTTAAAGAGTATTTCGTACTTTCCTAATAAGTAAAAGCTCTTAAAGTTAAAAAAAAAAGCAAAATCAGAACACTGCCATTTATAAGTTGTTGTTAGTAGCCTAAAATTAGAAGACATTTATCGCATGATTGAAAAAATATATCCTACATATGCTGTCCAAAATTAACATGCATGATTGGAGAAATGATTATGAATTTGGAACCAGCAAGTTCTTAATTCAAGTTTTAGCTTTACCATTTACTCACCAAGACCTAAGCAAGTTATTTATTATTCCTAAGGCTTTATATTTTAAACTGTATCAGATAATCTTGTTGAATATGTCAAGGTACTTAGTTTTGTGACTTCCTAGCTTTACCAGGTTACTACAAAAGGGAAAAGATTACTTAGTCATTCTAATAGAGTGTTAGCTATTTTTTCCTTCTTCTAAAACCCTACTTCTCAAAAAAAGTCATTAATTTACTCTATATATCTAATATGAGACATATTTTTCCTTGTTTTAAAACTGTACTTCTCAAAAAAAAATTGTTGATTTACTCTATATATCTGAGTCATTTTTCTTAGCCTAAAATTAAGCTCCTTTTCATAGGTTCTTCATAGATATATTAAAAGACTAGTAACTAGAAGAAATGGATCTCTAGGTTTTCTAATATTTATGGTGTAGAAAATCATTTAGCTACACCTCTTCTCTTTAGAGCAGTTTAGTTATTTGTTAATAAATAAATGAATTTCTTATAGTCAAACATTTATTGATTATTATGAAAGATGAGCTGATTTATTGATTCAATCATTTGCATACCTCTCTGGACACATAGTCCTAAGCATTGTGGTACAGCCACAAGCAGTAAAAAGGTCCTGTCTTCACAGAACTCTATGCTCAAACCCCTATCTAAGGTGAGGAACAAGGCATTGATCACTGTATGTCTAGATGTATTACATAAGCATCATGAGTTTATACTAAATTTAAGGAAGTAAAGTTTCAGAAGGCCTCATTTTAACTGTACTTTTCCAAAGCCTCAGCAAAGGCCTGAACAGTGTAGTCACATGATCATAAAGTTTTTACAGATTTATTAAGCTATGCTTAACATACAATAAATATCAAGTGTTTGAATTGTGCACATATGTAAACATTCATGAAGTAATCTTCATCTTAAATAAAATGAACATATTTATCACCAGCAAAAATTTTCTCATGACCTTTGATTTTAAAGATAATTATACACTCTCTTGGTTATTATAGGTTTATAATAATCTCATGTTCTTCATTTTTGTTCTTTTCAAATTAGCTATTCTAATTCCTTTACATTTTTATACCAATTCTAGAACCAGTTTGCTAATTTCTAAACTTACGTTTTCATTGGATTCATAAATTAATTTTGGAATTGTTGACATTATAATAATATTGATTCTTGCAATCAATATACATGATACATTTCTCCATTTAGGTCATTTTTAAGAACAATGTTTTGTACAGTAGTTTTCAAGTATAGGTCTTACACATATTTTATCATATATATCTCTAGGTATAGTACATTTTTATATACTATCATAAACTAGTATATTTAAAACCCCAATTTCTGTGTTTTGTTGCAGTATAGAAATACACTTTGCATATATTGATTTTTGTATTCTACCACTGTGATTAAATCACTTATTATTTATAGTAATATTTTTGTAAATGATATAGACTTTTCTAAATAATTGATCATTTTGTCTGATTAATACTAAACAGTTTTAATTTATTCTTTTACAACCAAGAAGATTTTCCATTTCTTCCCTTATTACTACCTAAAACCTCGAGTGTTATTTAAAAATGGCTAGAGTAGTCATCTTTACCTTATTCCTAACCTTAAGAGAGAAACATTCTGTCACTCATATATAAGCTAATGGTTTTTTCAAAGATATATTTTATTGGATGGAGAAGTTCCTTTTATACTTTTGTTTACTAAGGATTTGCATCAGAAATGTTGGATCCAGTCAAATGATTTTTCTGCCGATATTGAGCTAATCACATATTTCCTTTTAGCCTGGTAACACAGAAAATTATGTTGATTAATTTTCAAATCTTAAACACACTTGTACTTCTGGGATAAAATTTACTTGGATTGATAGATTATCCATTTTATGTAATGTCATAGATGAGTTTTAAAAGTATATTAAGAGATCTTGCATTGGTATTTGTATTGGTCTGTAATTTTAATTTCTTATTTTTGTTTAGTTTTGATATCAGAGTATGCTAGACTTTAGAATGAGTTAGTAAATACATATGCTTCTTAAATTTTCTGGAAGAATTTGTGTAAAATTGCTACTATTTTTTCTTAAGTGTTTAGTACAATTTACCAGTATACCATGAACATAGAGGATTATAGATTTGGGTTGTTCAGGTTATCTATTGTTTGTTGACAGAGTGTGATGTTTATGTGTCAATTTGAATGGGCCTAGGGACACCCTATGTAATACAGGTCTCCCTTGTTAGGTGAGTGTGTCCTAGGAACCCATCTATATCACTGTACCTAGCTGACATTGTTGTGACAGGTTGTGTTCTGCTTGAGTGATTTTTTTTTTTACTCTTCTGACATATTTGCCCACTTCAGGTTGGGTGATGTATGAGCACAGCTGCCCACAGCATGCTAGTGCTTAGTAATTTTTGACCAAAATTGGCATGACCCTTATTATGTCCCACCCTTCCTAATTTCCCATCCTTACGATGAATGACATTTTTTTGTTTCCCTGAATGAAAAAGGCCCTCAAAGGGAAATGTCTGCTGATTGGGAAAGAGATGAAACAAAAAACAGAAGATGCACTAAAAGGCATCAAAATTGGCAAGTTTAAAAACTGTTCTGAGCAGTGAAAAAAAAGTCTTGTTGAGTGTATTGCATCAAATGGAGAGTACTTGGAAGGGTACTGAAGTTTAAACATGTAAGAATAAACACACAATTTTTTTATTAAAAATTATGTGTATTGGGGTGTCCCCTATATATATATATTTAATTTTTTTATAAAAATAAATATGTTAAAACAATAGATTTATTTAATAATAAAAGTAAATAAATAAATTTGGGAGATACATACATACATATATATAAAAATAAATTTGGGAGATACATACATATTTATATATATATATATATATATGTAGAGAGAGAGAGAGAGAGAAAGAGGGAGAGAGAGAGATTTATATATATTACTGGTTGTATTTCTATTTCTCTGAAGAACTCTTTTTAACAGTAATCTTTGGTAGTTTGTGTTTTAAAAGAATGTGTCTTCTCTCAATGTTTCTAGTAAGGCTAATTCTAGAACTCTCAGACTTATTACTTAAAACATATAGTGCTTTCTGACATATGGCTGTGATTGGTTTGAAAAGACAGAAGGTATTTAGCTCTAGAAAATTTTTATAGAACTTTTTTTTCTTACCAGAAGTTTCTGAGGTGACTCGTGATACCAATCTGCTAAAAGCAATATATTCTACAAGAATGCACCTTCAAATCAAAATCTTCATTGAAATCCTCCAGATTTTTTTTTTTTTTTGCATGATTGCTCTTTCCTCTAGAGTCTCATAGGATTATATACATTATCAACACACAACACAATGATTTTAATCATAAATATTTACATGTTTTTATGTTCCACCTTAAATAGAGGTATTTTTAGAGTGAGAATTCTTGCCCTATTTGGCTCTATATCAGAGCCCTGAGACCATAGAATGTACTCAATAAAAATTTTTCAATTGACTTACTTTTAAAGTGACCACATTTGCTTATCTTGAGACCATCAGTAATGCTCAAGATGGCCCTTTCTCAAGAGTGAATAGCTGGAAGAAAATAAAGGGGGTAAAAGGTAAGGGGATGTGAGTAAGTGAAAGCAGCAATTATACTCACACATTTTACAGTGTGTGGAGCTATAGTTTTGAAGAGCAAAGTTTCTATGACCACTGCTCTGATAATTGACATTAGCTCTGCATATTTTTGACATTTAAAATAAAAATTACTGTATTGGTTCGTACGCCCACTGTTGTGCTAAAAAGGTCAGCTACCATGTGATTTAGAACTCTTAGTCCTAACAAATACACTTAGATCATTTGGTTGAACTAATTCTTTCAATTTTTCTGTTTTTAATTTTAAAATTTCCTCTACTTTTGTATTTCATATAATTTTTCAGAATCTGAGAGAGACCTCTAATATTTTAGACAGTGTTCATTTTCTGTAGCGTGTAAAGGGAGCAACTTATATAAAGTTAACTTGTTACTTTTTGGCTGTCATTGGGAACTCCAGTTGGGAAGGAAGAATAGTGTTACCTACTTACTAACACTAGACTTATATAATTTATATATATCTATCAAATTGGTAAGATGTATTTATAGTAGTTTGACTTAAAATATAAACTATTGGTAAATATATGTTCATTTATAGGTTAGTCCCTAGGGAGATTCTAAAAAGTATTTATATTTTATTATATAGGTTTCTAAAATATATATTATTTTAAATATATATACATATGGTTTTAAAGTATGCATATATTTAAATATATATTTATAGACAGATAGATAAATTTAGGAGAATATGGAATTGGATCAGGAATGTACATTCTCAAGAACAAAAGACTTAAAGGAAATATAGCTACGCAAATATAGAGGCTATTATTTCCAGAGAAGCTAATGCTGAAGTCAACTGAAAGAGTGTTAATTTATTGATTGCATGAAATATCCTCTAGCATTAGGAAATGAAAATAAACTTTAGAGTGAGCAATTTCCAGGAAATAATTACAAGACAGGCCAACAGTATCAGGATGCCTTAAATGTAAGAAAGTCAGATGATTTCAAATAATATTTAAAATTATGCTAAGAAACTGGTCAAGTGGTTCACTACTTGAAATTTTCTACTAATGTAAATTCTGAGATGGAAAGGAGAGCTAATGTTATAAGATAGATCACAGGTAAGATCACATTAGAACCAATTTTTGTGACCCAGTGACAGTCTTTATTAATAAAGAAAATTTGTGGATCCAAACATGTATATAGAAGAACAGAATATTATATTCAAGTACTTATCACCAAAGTATCACTCATTCCCTTAAAATAGGAAATTATTTTAAAGTTTCTTTAGATTATAATAAGCTTCACCAGAGAAGAACAAAGTATAGGCTATAGTTTTGATCAGACTCCTTTTTACATGGAAAATTTTCTATCTGTGGTCCAGAGTAAGCGATAGAGTGAATGTATTTATTTGAGCTCTGGAAAATGTAAAATATTAAATATTATTATAAAACTATTGTAATTTTATTAATTGTAACAATTATAGGAAGATATTATAAATACTTCCTATTAAACTATCTAATAATGATTAATGATTCTCCTAATTACTTAAACATACAGCTAGTGATATAATGTTTTAATACTTCATCTTTTATGTGTGTCTACCATATGTCAAGCCTTTTACACATATCTTGAATTCTAATGCAAACCTTGCTAACTATGTTTATAATTTCTGCTTTACATTTATGAAAACTGACAGCCACCCAATTTAAACAGCTTGCCAAGGTTACTTATATCAAATAATTAGAGTTATGATAATAGTGATTAATCATTTGATAATTATTTATATAATGTGTATCTTTAATGTGTATCTCTTTGGTCAAACTTCAAAGTTTCAGAAAGTAGGGACTCTGTATATTTGTTACTTAGACTCTTTTACTGGCATGACAAGAAGAAATAAATGTTGTATCGGGCTGGATTTTCAGAGGTTTGAGATTGCTCAAAAACGATTAAATAAAGAAGTTCTTGCTACATTTTTTATGAATTTCCTGGTGCATATATATTTTGAACTTAAATATGCACATGAGTAATGTCACTTTGGCTCAAAGTATTTTCAGAATTTCCATTTGTGTTTTTTTTGGAAGCTGAATCTGAATGTTGTTCATAAGAATTTTTTGGGTTGTGTTACTTTTTGTCATTTGTGGGTAGGCTTGGTTTTATGATGATGCAAAACCTCACTCAGAGTAACTCCAGAGTCTACAGTGGGTAATTAAAACAAAAAATGTATTAGAAATGACATATGTAATAAAGGACATAAGAGAAAAATGTTACCAGGTTTGCAAAATGTTGTACTTTAAATACCCTCAAGGGTTCTGAAAAGGACACACATGCATACCTTTAAAGTGGATTACTTGAATGCGGCCAATGTTTATTTAGGTGTGTTTTATTCACCACCCCCATGGAAAGTTGATTTAAAGATTAAACCAAATGGTTAGTAGCCCAGACTCACATGCCTGTGAGGTAGTCCCCAATAGCATCTGAACCCAGGTAAGTGAAAGCACAAATATTTTTTTCCACTAGAAATATGGCCTATAATTACCAATCCATGAATGAACATAGGCCAATCTGTACCGACAAAAAGGATGAATTTTGCAAACGTCAAACTTTGTTTTTGGTCTCCATTGAAATCAATGTATAAGAACAAGGGCACTCAAGTTTCTTTAGGAAGTATTCTATTCTGAAAATTTGGAAGCCAGTGCACACTGTAAATAGAGCATTTTCACTCTCTGAAAGTGGTTCACAGGATAGTTGGAACAATTTTTCTCTCTCAAGCAATTCACTATTCTTTCTCAATGTTCAAAAGAGAGTGGAAAGGAATATGTTAGAGACTGTTTTAGCCTTATTGGTAATTCTCTCACCTCTCCCATGCCTAAGAAAGTAATGAAATGAAAGTGCTCTGGGTAAACAGTACATCTGGGTGTTGCTGCAATGACCTTAAGCCCATATTGCATTAATTTTGTATTTTAGACAGACTTAGAGAAATAAGGTTGTGTGGCAATTGTGTTTGCTCAGAGGAGACACCTGTTCGTTGGTGAATGCTTTATTTTTTTTTAAATTTAATTTAATTTTTTACTTGCTTTTATTACATGTAACTAATACATAAAAGAAAAGTATTCTAAATTAAAAAAACCAAAGTTTTAGCCTTATTGTTTTAACTGCATACAAAATTAACATGTTTATGTTTTAAAATTTCAGAAATGCATAACAATATCAATATGAAATTTTTCTACTTTCATTGTCTTTAAAAAGTGTGTTAAACAGTCTTTTTATTTTATTGTATTTTTTTGTTTTTCAATTACAGTTGTCCCATTTTTCCCCATTGCTCCACCCCACCCAGCCCACCCCTTCTCCCACAATCACATCCCTCCCCGTTGTCCATGTACATGAGTCATTTATACACGTTTTTTGACTAAACCATTCCCTTGCTTATCCCCCTTCTCTCCCTCCCTGCTCCCCCCTAGTGAATGCTTTATTTTTGTACTGCTTTGGATTGTCTCAACTCTGTTGTGTTATAAATAGTAGATTAAAAAAAATAACTTTAGCTGTCTGCTTTTAACAGAGTCCTTGAGCATGCCGATAGAGCCAAAAGTTCAAAGACACAGACATGTTAGCAACTTAATATTTATACACTTTAAGAAGCTCGAACATATATAGAATTTTTACATATTCATAAAAGGAGATCTGCAATTTTAAATGAATCCTAAGTATATGTGAAAGTCCTAGTTCTTGCATTTCGACCATCAACATACCATCCAGGTTGAGGAAGACCCGGAAACTTAGGGGCCACATGAGCCACGGCCATGGCCATATCGGCAAGCACAGGAAGCACCCGGGAGGCCGAGGTAATGCTGGTGGCTTGCATCATCACAGGATCAACTTCGACAAATATCACCCAGGCTACTTTGGGAAAGTTGGTATGAGGCATTTCCACTTAAAGAGGAACCAGAGCTTCTGCCCCACTGTCAACCTTGACAAACTGTGGACCTTGGTCAGTGAGCAGACACGGGTAAATGCTGCAAAAAGCAAGACCAGAGTCACTCCCATCATTGATGTGGTGCAGTCAGTCAAAGTTCTGGGGAAGGGAAAGCTCCCAAAGTAGCCTGTCATTGAGAAGGCCAAATTCTTCAGCAGAAGAGCCGAGGAGAAGATTAAAAGTGTTGGTGGGGCCTGTGTGCTGGTAGCTTGAAGCCACATGGAGGGAGTTCATTAAATTCTCACAAGTGCTTTTGTCTTCTGGTCTGAGTGTAGCTTCTTTGGCACCTCTACCTGTGTCAGAAACCTGCCTAACAGGTTTAGGAGTTTAAGGTATAAAGACTGGGGGCTCCTCTGCAACCCCTCTGAGAAAGAGTGTGCAAGAGATAGCACCAACATTTAGAGGCCTTGGTCTGTTACCTAACTTGAACTTTTCATTTATAAAGTGAAAAAAAAAAAAGGTCCTCTTTTATCATTCATTATTTCCTAGAGTTCAGCTATTTTAATATTGAACTATGAACTTCCTTAAATATAAATAAGTATTATTTTAAGACAGGAAAACTCAAGATAAACTTGCAGGGACAGAAATAAATAATAAAAAAAATACGTCTATTTTTAGTTACTTCTCTTAAATGGTCATTAAGGATAATTTTAATTAAATTAGCTTTTGTGGTGATAGGTGTCAAGCAAGTAAAATATAAACTAATTTTGGAGAATTAATTGGTGAGTAATCAAGACTCAAAGAAAGTCTCTGAAAGGTTTGTTTTAGAATTTTTCTTAGCCATGAGCATTCTAGACAGCAACTTTAATGAGTCCCTTATGCTCTTGTACAGGCCATTTTTGTCATTGTTTGTCATAAGAATGCTAGTCTCTTTTAAAAAGTTAATGACTGGATTATTTTCAGATTTCTCTGAATATCGAACATTTTTTCCTAAATACTAAGTTTTATTGGATTTTATTTGGTTGTATCTCCTTATCAACTTCATTTGAGTGAGAACAAGCTACAAACAACTGTCATATAACCTTAAGCTTTGGAGGCACCCAAAAGAAGGCAGCGGATATAAAGGGAGTGTGCTGTTTCCTGTGTGTGTGTATTTGAAGTAAGTCAAGAGACTCTACTGATTTTCTTTCTCATCAACAAACTATCTCCCATGATTGTTTCATATTTCAATTAACCATTAAAAAATATGTGACTGGTCTGATTGTCATTGCTTTTACTCACACACAAAATTCTCTGCCTTCCTGAACATATATCCTGATGACAAAGAGAGACAATAAATAATTAAACAAATGACTGTATAGTATGCCATGTTCTGTAAAGAGAAGTACAGCAGAGAACGGCACAAAAAAATTTCACCACACAGGGTTATCAAAGAAGGTGTCTCTAAGGAAATGATGTATGCATAAAATACCAATATAACCAAAGGCACAAAAATTCTTTGAATATTAGAAACAACATACAGGCACTAATACTATAACCTTACTATTTATCAGAGAAAGCAAAAGAGAATTTACTTAGAATTCAACCTTAAGTTTAGTTGGGATAGACTGATGAGACACTGAGTAATAGCTCAAAACTTAGCCCCTAGAAAATTTTAAAACCAAACCAAAAGTCAGCTCAATGACTTTATTGGAAAAATGTTGTTATCTGTTTCCCAGATAACTATACACTATACAAGAATACACAATTACTCCAAGAGAAATAAAGGGAATTCTCTCCTCACACTGGGATCCTGATGGCTGGTGGTGATAGCTTGGGGGTCATTAATTGGGAAAGGGGAAAACACATATATGTACTCTGTTAGAAATGTCTGCCCTCAGTGTTAGAAAAAAGAGTAGAGCCTGCCAGCCTCTTATTTACCATCACTGATCTGTTAAATCTGTTTAATGCCTGTGCTGTCTCTCAAGTAGAAAATCTTGAGGTTTCTAACTCAATTTCACATATCTACACACATTTTTAAAGTGGAAAGATAATATCTCTATTATTCATAAGCATCATGATATTTTCCCCTCTGAAGCAAAGACTTAAATCCTTACTCTTCATATTATCACTCAGCAAAGGACGGGATAATGGTAACACGTTTGTGGGATGAAACAATATCCTTCAGTTATCAATGATTGTGGGGAAAATGAAGTCAGTCAGGCTCCCTCACCCAGATGTCTAGGCATGAACAGCTTCAAGATAATAATTAGACTCAAGTGCGCAGAGCACTCGCAGTTATATAGACATTGATGTCATATTTTGGCAAGCAGCTGGCTTTGTCTATGCATAGTATATAGGGAGGGCGGGGCCCCTATTGGTGGGTGAGAGGGTGGGGTCCCCCACTGATGGGAATGAGCAAGCACAAATGCTGAGTGTCCTAGTACCTGGAATAAGGGCATGTCAGATATCCTCTCAATTCTGCCTCTTTTCTTCCAGCTCAGCAGGTCCAAGTTGAACCTGCCAAGCCTTGAGCGTCTACAGAACAATGGTGGAACAACTTTGCTGATGTGTCTATTGTCATTGTCCATTTGTTTCCCTTGGATCACTAGACTGGAATCCTTGACAAATGAGAATAAGTCCATTTGTATTCCCAGTGACCAGCACAGAGCCATAGGCACTTAAAAAGTATCTGATAAATTGATATACAAAAAGGGGGCCTCTTAACAGTTATCCTACATGAATGTATGATGATGGTGTTGGGAAGGGAAAGTGCATTTAGTCATTTATCTAAACATAGCTTCAAATGCTGTAAGATGATCAGACCAAGAATGTGATTTGTTAAACAAATCCAGGCAATAAAACCTTTTTTTAATTTTTTTTTTTATTTTCTCATTTTCAGGCAAAGTGAGCACAACTGGAAAACACAAACTCTGGGTGGGATACCCCATAGCCACAGCAGTTGTGCATCTAAGCCGTTTCAAACCAGCATGGAAAGATGTCCCAGAACCACGTTTTTCTCTTACAAAATTCAACCCTGTATTAAGATAATTAACTAGTGAATTGAGAAACAAAAGAAAATATGAGGCATACAAATTAGAAAGGAGAAAATAAAACTCTCTTTTTGCAGATATCATGATTGTCTATAGAGAAAATCCCAATTGCTATGCAAAATCACAGGAGAAAAATCAGTTTACTGAAATCAATTTTATATCTATATATTATCACAATTGGAAATTGAAATAAAAAATAGGACATTATAACTAATGATAGTACCAAAAAACCCCTAAAATCATTGAGTATAAATCTAACAAAATATTCACAGAATGTTTATTGGTTAAAAATTATAAACCTTTTATGGAAATGTAAGGGTTAAAAATGTAAGGATATACCATATTTATGCACTGTAAGTATAAATATTAACATGCCAAATCTTACCAAACTGGTATATCAATTCACTGTAAAATTTTATTGGTAGTTTTTTTAAATGTCAACAAGATAATTTAAAAATGCATAAGAAAACAAAAGGGAACTAGAATAGTTAAAATAACTGAAAAAAGAACAAAGTAATTGAGACAGTGTAAAATTGATGAAAAGGTAAACATAGAACAATGCAACAGAAGAGAAAATTTAGACATAGACCCATACACATAAATAGCCATAAATGGTCATGTAATTTTGAGAAACGTGGAGAAGTATTTAGGCCAAAAATAAATTTTTGTTTTTTTTAAACAAATGGTCTTTAAACACACTAAGCCCAAGGTAAGAGCAGTTCACCTCTGGAACAATTACAAAATAATGTGGTGGGCAGAAAGTAACTCTAGAAGTAATAAAATCAAACCCCAAGTTTCCTGCTGACTCAATTGTCTTCATGTTTCACACTAATGACCTAACAGAGAAGAGGCATGCCCACTTTGGGAATGAAGGGTATTAGGAGGGATTTCGTAATATGTTACCTTATCTAAGCTAAAACGCTTCTCCAGAATTTCTTTTGCTTGATTACTTTCTAGAGAGGGCCATGAAATTGAGTCACAAAAGCTTTCGAGGGCAGAAGAGAATGAGTAGCTATATTTGTAGCACACATCATTTTTTGTTGAACTAATTATGCACCTGTGCCAGCATGAAGTAGCAGCTGAGCCTGCACCTGTCCCCCACCTCCCTAGATCATCCTTTGACTTCCCTGACTTCTTATCAAGTTGTGTGTGTATTTAGCTCCTTGACAAACGATGCCAGCTTCTGCAGGATACTCTTGTTACCCAGGACAGAGGCAATAAGTAACCACGTGGGCTTCAATCTTATCTTTGTAGGATTCTAGATCATGCTTATAGATTCCAGTCTGCCCTTGATCTTCTCTACATCATAGCCATCATCACTTTCTGACTTCCTTCCCTAGAAAGGTCAAGCTCCAGCATCAGAAAAAGCCCTATAGAGACAGCTTAGTCAGCTTCCACATTTGTGTGGAGCTAATTCCTTGTAACAGAATTGGGTATTCAACTTACTTTCACATGTTCAATTCTGCACTTTTCACTTAGCAGATGCTCTGCACAGCTGCCTGACAACTACGCACACATTCAACATATTTCTAAACATTAAGTCATGAAAAACAGAAGTGTCTAAGCAAAGTGGAAATATACGTAGCTTTGGTTAATTAATCGATCATTGTAAACTTTTATTTCTGCATATTTCTGGCCATCTCCAGTTCATCAATTATTATATGTGCTTTTTTTGAATACACATATAATTGTCTTTACTAAACAGAATAGCTTTGCGGAGTCTTTGTATCAGGAAACATGGTGAAATCCATTTCCAGCATTGCGTCAGCTTTGTAACACTCACAGCCTGGCCTGTAAAGAGCTACTCTCATGACCTTTCTGATTATTGAGTTGAATGGAAAGCCATGAAAGCAAAATTAGACAGCCTGAAATCTAATCATGGAAGAACTTTTACCAGAATGGATAGCTGATTCATCAAGCAATTTCCAAGCCTCTCTAATGGGGTAAAAAAGAGTTACTAATGTAGAACAAGCAAGACAAATAGCAAGGAAAGAACAGTGTTAAACCTCATTAGCACTGTGAAGGGCTCTTAGCAGCTCAGACAGCTAAAGTGGTGATTAGCTCACACAATCCTACTGCAATTTCTTCACATTTCCTATGAATACAATGGTCAAAAGTTTCCTTTTTTACATTAAGTGGGTCATTTGCATCAGTGTCCTTGGTCTAGAGAGACACAGAGCCTTGGGATTGCTAGCGGCAACAGAGCTCTGTAACGGCAAAAGTGTCAAACATCTTGACAGCTACCACCTGAGGAACTGACTATGAATGAACAGATTTCCAGGGCTAATGCTATACTCTTCAGCTCAATTACCTGAATTCATTTAAAGGGTTTGCAATTTTCCTGGGGTGTGATTTTGTATTGTCAGACCTTGGTTCTTGCCAGAGCCCTGCAATTTCTCATCCATGTAAACTTCGGTGCATAATTTCATCTCTTCATGTCTCAGTTCCCTTCCTTTTAAAACAGTGAATAACTTGAATGCCTTCTGTGCTAGCTTACTTATATAAAAATTTGCGATGGTCATGGACTTTAGAAGTAATCTGTAGACATTTAATGATGTAAAGGAATTTATTTTCATGAAAATGTTCTGTGGGAGTCCTGGGGTGATGCCAAATAGAAAAACAGTAGGACATAAGATCAAGATGGTTGTTGCTATAATTGAAGGAAAGAACCTAACATGATTCAGGAACAAAATTGACTTTTGACAGCTTCTCCTTGAAATGAAATTACATACATGTGCATACAGAAAAGTGGAGGAAGGATTACTGGCTTCTGCTGCAGAAAAGCAGAAGAATAATTGGAAAACAGGAAGATACAAAAAAAAAAAAAATAGACCCAAAGGAGGCTACACCACAATACCACTTATGTTTATTGACCATTTCTCCCCAGCTTTAACAATCAACATGTATAATTAGAGATCAAGAGGTAAAGATAGAAGCTTTCTTTTCAAAACTTGCAAGAGCATGGATGTTTCTATTTTCTTCAATTAAGGTACAAATGCAGGAGAAAAAATAAATTGCCTAAGCCTTGACCAAGAGTGTAGGACTTTGCTTATGATTTTAATGACACAAAAGTGATAGACTGTCAATGAACATATAAAGAGAACAAAATGCCCTTATTTTATAGACTATAATTTTTTAATTGAGAAAAAATAAACTTGAATGAGATTATAAACACAAAATCTAAAATTAGTGATACAAAAATTGTACCTGCAAAATGAATTATATTAAAAATAAACTACATTCAAAGTGGAATTTAGAAGGTGGAAGCAAATTAAATTGTCACTAGGGTTTATTGGGAGCCAAAGTGATTAAATGGAAGAAAATCAGGGAGAGTTTAAAAATCAAATTGAGTATTTTTTTCTTTGAAGGAAAATTCAGAACCAATAAGATATGAGAATTTACCTCTTAAGGCTATAACTAAGGAGTTAATAGAAATCATTGTGAAGCCTGAAACAACATATTATTGTTACACAAAACATAAATTTGAAATGAGAGATTAGATAAATATATCAAGCTTTATCATATGAGAATCAAGGTGACCATTTTTTTTTTGTTTTTTAGCTGTTGTGTAGGTAAGGAAATTGCATGATGTTCATCCCTAATGCATATATCAAATTAAATTTCAAAGTGAAACATCAGAAAGATGAGCCATATGGAAGAAAGTCTCAGGGAGGAATAAGAATAAGTGGAGATACATCTTGAGTGAAATTATACTACTTAAGAGAGGTGGAGAGTAACCAAATTTGTCTGAACAGATGAACTCTCATTTACTTCCATTTTCTTGCTCTAGAGAATATTCATAAATCCAGATATAATTAAGTATGTAATCAGAACAAATGATTGCTTTTAAAGAAAGCAACCAAAATAGAAAATGAATTAAGGAGAAAAGTAAAAAAACCAGAATAAAATGTAGGCTAAAATGTTATAAACTAAATAAAGTTGTCAGGGTAGCAGTAAGGGAAAAATAGGGAGAAGCATAAAACTAGAGCCATATTTCAAGGTTACAGAAAAACACATGGCAGAAAGGCAGGACCTCAAATGGTATGGGTTACTGAAGAAAACCTCATTTGGTCTTCACTGGGCCTCTGGAGATATAACACTTTCCAAAGCTAAGTGTTACTAAAATGTAAGAATCTATTACATGTAATTTTTTTATAAAAGCTAATATGGGGATGGGAAAGAGAGATTTATCCTCTACAAAATTCCCAAGAATAACACAATAATAATAATAACATATTTTTCTGCATTGATTGAAATTATTATGATGCTTTTATCCTTTATTCTACTGACATTTGTATTACATTAATTGATGTCAAAGATACCTGTTTTCCTGGGAAAAACCTCACTTGGTCACAGAGAGATGCAATGTTGCTGGCTTTGAGATGAAGGAGGAAAGTCGCTAACCTAGAACTGTGGGTCTCCTCCAGAATACAGAAAAGGCAAGTAAATGGATTCTTTCACTGAACTCAAAAAAACTCAGCCCTGCTGGCATCTTGAATTTTATCAAGTGAGTATCATGTCAGATTTCTGACCCAAAGAACTGTAATAAAATGAGTTTTTGTTCTTTTAAGCCACTAAGTTTGCAATAACTTGTTACAGCCGCAACAGATAACTAAGCCAATATTCTTAACTGAAATATTTCTCAGGCAATGGCAATGATATAAAACTATGCCTAAATGCAGCTTTTTCATGTCATTTTAGGCAAGTTCTCAGTGGGAAATTAATTACAGTCTTTAAGTATATAACTGCCTTGAAAAGTATGACAGTGAACACAATGTTGTGTATATACCTTTTTCTTTTCTGCATGTATTCACACAGCATTAAACTTTGCATTCTAGGTCTAAATAAGAATCAAACTGAAGCTTGTTCCTAGTAATTTATAGAGCACTACAACATAGACATTTTAAACATTATGATTTAGTAGAAAATACTCAAGCATTTCTCTTCCTTTTTTATTCTGTTACAAGACAATATTATTAAAGATGATTAGAAAAGTTGAGTGCCAAATTTAAGAGATACATATTGCAGTGTGCATTTCCAGTAAATGTTTCATTAACAAGATGAATTTTAGGGGATAGGGAGTAAATCAAAATAGTATGCTCATATTTTAAAATGTTAGTGAACTCGTAGTATTTGCTAGACTTTGAGAGTGTGAAGATAAATAAGATAATGTCTTAGCCATTAGAAGGATTAAATCATAGTCTAGTCTAGCCAATGAAAGAAATATAGGCCAAATGCAATGCATGTGACATTGTGTGTAAAGCACATATACACACAGAGAATGGAAATAATAAAGAAACAATGTAGGCAACAAGATGAAAAACGATATAAACTAAAGGAGGTAAAGCAATCAACTTATGGGATAGGGTAATGAATGGCCTCACAAACTCTGCCACTAGGCTTGGACTTACCTAATAACAATACTAATCACTCAGAAACAATTAATAATAGCATCACACAAGAGAATTGGGGGATAAAAGCCCGAGTCCTAGAGTCTTAGTTTGCAGGTCCAGGAGACAACATGATGAGCAAGGGAACTGTCACTGTTTTGCAAAGAAGAATCTCTGGAGCCAGGTGAGCAGAAGGGCAGACAAAGTCCTCAGTCTAGCAGGACAGAGCCTCCAACAGCTGATGCCAAGGGAGATCATCATGGCCTGGAGCAGCACTCTGGTGTGCAGAGCTCAATTGTCTCAGCAGTGGTCTGGAGCCTGCCTCAGCTATACCCTTGAGAGTGCTGTACCTTAACCTTCTGGGTCTCTTGATAAGTGTCTTGGCACCCCTGATGGCAAGTGAGGACTCCCCTCAGGAGCCTATCTGTGGGTGGTCTTTCTCTTCAGATGTGGCTGTTCTGGTCACGTGTGCAGATATCTTGGGTGTGTTTCCTTGCCAGGTGTGTCTGCTCTGACTTAGGTAGTTTCCGTCTTGAACCAAAGTCTCATGGCTGACTGGTTGACATGAGTGAATCCATTTTGTTTTATATACTTTATGCTATTTTGATCAGATCAATGCCATATTATTGGTCCTGCTCTCCACAACAGTATTCTACATTTGAGTAGGTAATTTAATTTCATCATAGAGATAGAGGAAAGGTAATGAAAGGGATGTGATATTTGGGATGAAATGTAAATGCATTGATTACTACTAATTGAAGGAAAAAAAAAACGATATGCTTGGAAGAGTAGCTAAATGTGAAGATTCTCTGTAGCTGTAGCAAAGCACCTGTGGATACCATAAGGACAAAGAGAAGACTAGAGCAGGTTTAGTGAGACACTGTTTCTAGAATCATTCTTCTGTCATGAATTGAGACTTAGGTAGCTAGTGTTGAAAAGAAACTATTGTAGAGAATATCGGTTTAGACTTTTGAGCTCTATGGACACATTTTGTGACCTTGACAGCTTTATTAATTTTATTGTCAACTGTCTTAATTTCACTCACAGAAAAGTCTGCTTTATATCACAAACAGTAAGTTAATCTAAGGAAAGAAAATGTGGGTCCAATCCCCATGTATGAACTTTATTAGAACCATATAAACAAAGAATTTGAGGCCATTTTTTCCCCATCAGAATAATGATTAGCTTTCTTCCTCAGTTCTGTAAACTTGCAAGCCATATGAGAAAGATGACAGTCCAGTATAGGTACAGAGCTATAGCCTGATCAAATTCTGTGATCATCACCTCCAAGTAATGTGGGAATGCCGTAAAATGTGTTGTCTTGGTCAACATTTTTATGATATTAAAGCCCATGTTGTCATTAGGCCAAGTTTTACTCAGAATTCCTTGTTATTTTTCTCCAGGTTTAACTTCAGTCTGAACATTAATGGATGCGAAGGTGGCCTGGAATGTTAGGCCCCTGGGTGGAGGGGTCTCCTCTGTTTCATTTGCTGCTACATCCTTAGCCCCTTAGGACAAGGCCTGTGGGTACTGGCACTTAATAGATGTTTGTGGAAGGAATGACTGTCCTCCTTTGAATACCCTGACTATGTAAATGACATGGGAATCTGACATATGGGAGAAATGAGTTCTTTAGTGTTAATCTGTCCTTTTAAGTGTTTTAAAAATAAAAAATAGTATAAATAAGGCATCACATCATCATCCTATGCTCACTTCAGAGACCCCCAAGTTCTGTCTAATATGGAGCCTGGCTAAGACCTCTCTCCCTGATCTACATACTGGTTTTCCTTAGTATTCTGGTTTTAACAGACTTTTTTTCCTCTTTGTAGTTGAGGTTAGACAGGACTAGCTTTTCATAAATTTCCATTAGTTCTTTAAGATTTAGTTGGTATGGTCACCATATCATAATATAATACCCCAAAATGCATACATATCACTGCATAAAGTAAATAAAGGACCCTTTTCTTATGCAAATGTCCCATGTTCTTTTTTTTCTCTCTCTCTTCTACTATTGACCCTTGCCTCTTCTATCATCACTCTAACATAAACTGCTCTTGGAATTTTTTCCCCTAAGTGTCAATAACTGATTTAATTTGTGTGCATGTAAGCAGATTTCAAGACTTCAGTTTAAACTTTTAAAGGCACATAACTCTAAAAATGAAAGTCAAATTTCTATTAGTCCAAAGGGAAGTTATTTATGGTCTAGAAACTCAATTATCACATATTTTTTCCAGATATCTTTTTCTCTACATTGATCTAGTCTGCAATTGGAAAAAAAAAATGAAGAAAAAATAATATGTATCTTTTATAGCTATAACAACTCTTTATAACACTGTATTAGAGATACTCCCATAGAAAATGGCAGAGACAAATGCACTTTTTTAAAAATATATTTTATTGATTATGTCATTACAGCAGTCCCAATTTTTTCCCTTTGTTCCCCTTTGCCCAGTAGCCCCCCTTCCTTCCAGCAATCCCACCCCTCTTAGTTCATGTCATGAGTCCTGCATATAAGTTCATTTGCTTCACCCTTCCCTACACTATTCTTAATTTGCCCCTGTCTATTTTGTACCAACCAATTCTGCTTCTTAGTCTCTGCACCATTTCCCCATTTCTCCCCCTCCCCCCTCCCAGCTGATAACCCTTCAAATGATCCCCATACCTATGATTCTGTTCTTATTCTGGTTTGCTTAGTTGGATCTTGTTTTTATTTTTTTAGATTCAGTTGTTGATAGTTGTGAGTTTGTTGTCATTTTAGTGTTCATAGTTTTGATCTTCTTTTTCTTAAATAAGTCCCTTTGACATTTCATATAATAACAGCTTGGTGATGAAGAACTCCTTTAGCTTCACCTTGTCTGGGAAGCACTTCATCTGCCCTTCTATTCTAAGTGATAGCTTTTCTGGACAGAGTAATCTTGGCTGCAGGTTGCCTTTCAACACATTGACTACTGCTTGCCAGTCCCTTTCTGCCTGCAAAGTGTCCTCTGAGAAGTCAAATGATAGTCCTATAGGCACCCCCCGGTAGGCAACTCGCCACCTCTCTCTTGCTGCCCCCAGGACTCTGTCTTTATCTTTCACCTTTGGCATCTTAATCATGATGCATCCTGGTGTGGTCCCCTCTGGGTCCAGCTCACCTGGGACCCTCTGTGCTTCTTGGACCTGTATGTCCATTTCCTTTGCAAAATTTGGGAAGTTTTCCACATTTTTTTGAAATTTTTGCTTCCTCATTCTGCACTGGTTGACATTTATTTTTCTTCCTTATGTTGCAAATTATTGATTTGAACCCCAGTTTCCTTCCCTTCACCATTGGTTTTGTGTGGATTTTCCTTCGTTTCACTTAGCATAGACTTCACTTCTTCTCTTATGCATTTGCCATAGTCAAGCATATCTGTCAAGCCTGTGAGCATCTTTATCATCAGTGTTTTGAATTCTGTATCTGTTAGGTTGTCTATCTCCTCATCTGTGAGGTCAGCTATCTCCTTGTTGCTTAGTTCTCCCACTGGAACCTTGATCTGTTCCCCTTTTTGGGCCATACTTCTCTGTCTCCTCATTCTGACAGCCTCCTGTGTTTGTTTGCCTCCACATCCCAGGTAGAGCTTTCACTCCTGTTACATTGTAAGGGGCGGAGCCTTAGAGATTCTTCAGTACAGGGCGACCTGTTTCACCACATTGTGGCGCTGTATGTGAGGGAGGGGCCCAAGAGGTAACAATGCCTCCTGCGCAGCACTCGTCCCTTTTCCAGGCACCTCTCCCACTTCCGCACCAGACTGGAGCCCCTCTAGCTGCTGTCCTGGCTGTTGTTTCCAGAGTGGGTGGGTCTGTGGAGGTTTTAGGACCATGGGGGCCCTTTAAACAAGTGGACTCTGCTGAGAGACCAGCAGTTTCTGTCTCCACCCCAACCCCACTGGCCTGCACAATCAGAGGCAATGAGGCTTGATTTTCTGCGGTGCTGGGATTGTGGGCTGCAAGGTCTGGCGAGGGGCTGGGAATGCTCCCCAGGAATCCCTCCTGATTTTTTAAAACATGTGACTGCGCTTTCTGCTGGTGTGCTGCTGCCACTGCTGCCACCACCACACCGCGTCCTCTCTGCCCCAGCTCTGCCTCTCCTTCCTGTCTGGATGAGTATTTCTTCTTTATGTCTTTGTTTGCTGAACTTCCATGCAGTTTGGTTTTCTGGAACTTCTGCTTGTTTCTAGTTTTTAGGTAGTTAATTCCTTCTTAGTTGTGGAGGAAGACAGAGCATGTCTGTCTACACCTCTATCTTGGCTGGAAGTAACAGATGCACTCTTATTGTTCAAATGTGAAACTGAAAGCCAGAAAAAAGGGACTTAATATTAGTTTTTAAATCTAATTAGTATCAGAGAAAAGAACAGAACGATGGTCCCCAGTACAGAGTCCTTTGAAATTTTTGTCTTCTTGAAACACCAAATCTTTAAGCTCATACTATCTTAGAAAATGACATATGAATATCAACAAGAAGTGTGAACCTAGAAAAAAATTAACAGTGGATGATCAGAGAATGGGATATAGCCTCAAGTAAAACAAAGTTAGTGTTAATGTAAATTAACATTTTAAACCCTCTCTCTATGAACAAATAATAATTTTTACTGAAATTATTAATATACAAATGTAAGAAAGTATCATTGATAGTTCTTATCATACCTATAATTATTTATGGCTTATATAAATATGACATGAATAAAGTAAGTATCAATTGTAGTAGACCTTTTATTTGTTTTACATTTTAGGTAAAGCAATTCAATTAATTTTTATGGTTCGCTTTAAAAACTAAATTCTGAGAGTTATAACTCAGTGTGTAATAGTTTACTTAATGGATTTCTTAAGACAATTTAACCCAAATAAAATTGTGAAAATTAAGCAGTTGACATATAATATATTAAGCAAATAGAAAATTATTTCAGCCAGTAGACTAGAGAATAGAAAAGAGAGAAAAAGAAGTAGATTCCCAAGTAGATATGTCCCATCTACACCATATTTCAAAGAGCATTTTATAATTCTTCCTAGTTTCTCAGCTACTCTGGGCTCTAGTATTGTCTTTAAACTTATTCTATATGATACATTATAAAGCAAATTCATTTTCCTTTATTAACTTACAAGAATTTTGGCAACTTTCTAAATTACCCCTAAAGTGTGCTTGGTTTTTTTAAAAAAGGGCAGTGTTTAATCAAATTAAATTTGTAGTGACAGTGAATAAAGAAGCTGTGGCACATGTATGCAATGGAATACAACATGGCAGTAAAAAAAAAAAGGGAACTTTTACCCTTTGCAACAGGATGAATGGACTTGGAGATTATTATGCTAAATGAAATAAGCCAGTCAGAGAAAGACAAATATATGATCTTACTTAGATGTGGAATGTAATGAACAAAATAAACTAATGAACAAAATAGAAATAGAGTCATAGATATATGAAACAGACTGACAGCTGTCAGAGGGGAAGGGCGGGGAGAGACTGGATGAAAGAAGGTGAAGGGATCAGCCAAAGAACATATATGCATAATTCATAGACACAGACAACAATGTCATGATGGCCAGCGGGAAGGGGGTCAGTGGTTGGGTGGAGGTGGGCAAAGGGGGAAAAATGGGGACACTGTAATAGTTTAGACAATAAAAAATAAAGTTAAAGTTTAAAAAAAAGTAGCAATATCAAAACTTGCAGACTGGGTGTCAAAAGCTTGGAAGAAAACCCAAGAGATGATAATGAAACACTGTTTAACCCTTGATGACCAAAAAGTGTGGAAAGGGGAGGTGCTGAGTCAAACATGTTTATAAACCTTCCTAAACTTGAAGGAAAAAATAGGCTAAGTTTACATAATATCAAAGTCAGAATGAGAACTCAGTATCATTTTTTATATATTTTATAAACTGTCTTGAGATTTTGCATTAACAATACTATTTATAGAAAAAAGAATGCCATTATATCTAAAAACAACACAATTAATCAGTTGAACATTGAATTGGAAACATTGGACTCTGTGAAAATATTTAGTAAAATCTTAATATTTTGCTTATATTTTCATTTTACATATAGGGTGTGACACTAATAAAATCTTTAATAAGGATTAAAAGAGCTCTTCCAATAAGTATATAATAAAAATTTAGTGAAAATTAAATTTAATTGCCAGGTTATTTTGTCTTAGAAGTGCATCAAGAATGGAGTTTCAGGATAGGTATTTCACAAAGGTGTTTTGGAATGGATAAAATATTGCTGTTCTATTTTATTGATGAGAAAGCTAATGCTTAGTGTAATTAACTCACTTGCATAATGTTCCAAATATGTCAAAGCTGAGATGAACACAAATAATGAATAGTTCATATAAAAAAAAAACTGTAAAAATCAATTGTGGATTCATAAGTAACCTAACGAAACCAACTTAGCATGAAGATTTAATTATCATATCAAATTATTTGGGACAGCTGAGGTTTGCTCCTGGGAAAAGGGTCCTTTGATTTCATCACAATGCAGCAGGAGGATAAAGAACTACAGATAAATAAAAACCCCAGGATAGACATGCTTGCCCTGACCTTTGATCCTTGACATTGAGCTCAATTCTGGTCTTGTGAAGAAAAATGTGAAACTACCATCAAATCTTTTTCTGTTGTATGTTCTCTTGCTCCTCTTCATTCTCCCTTGTCTAATCAGTAATATGTATTATATATCCTATTATATGTGAACAATCTATGGTATTAGACCAGATTTGATTTTAAAGTACAAAATGTCATATTTAGAAAGTTTTCAGTTCCAATTATTTTCTAAGCATGCTATTCACTTTTACTGGGCCTTTAATACATTAGTCTCTTTTGCAAGAGTCCCTTTCGTCTGATTCTCTCCCTTCAGTTCAAGCTGCAGTGCAAAAGAATGTTTCCTCTTTCTAGAAGTTTGTCATGCCCCATTCACCTTGATACACTTACTACTCCCTCTGTGTGTTTCTATAATACTAATATAATGGCCATACAAGTGTTTACACTTCAGCACTAATGAGCTCTTCCATGCAACTCTGTATGTCTACCTACTGTAGGCCATCAATAAGCTTTCATTAAATATTAAATAAAAAGGGAAATATGAAAAGGTAATTTAATCTAGAAACATACTCTTCATTATTTTGTGTAATTGAGTAAAACGTCTAATACAAAACATAATATGAATTTTGAAACAAATTCAGAAAAATCAATCCTTAGTGTAACATGGAGGATGAGAAGTGGTCTTATATTTCAAAAAGCAGAAATGCAGTGACTTATGAAGATAAGGACATGGTTTTTATCCACTGAAGCAATTTCTGGTCAAAAATGGAAAGGTTTCTCATTTCTTTAAAAATATTATGTCAAGACTGCAATTCAATCACCTTGGTTAACTTATCTTAGTAGAGGTTCTTGAGGATTTATGATCCACTTTAGATTTTTACTGTAGCATGATTCACAATATATTAGAGAGCTGGGATTATAAAAATGTTTTATTTTCTTCATTTTCTATATAATAAATGCTCATTGGAGAGATTGAGATGTTTTCATCAGGAGAAAAGTGATAGAAGTACTATTTGGCTTACCACAGTCCTTCAAATGGGTTTCTGCTGTTGCACTTTATATTTTATGTTGTTCTTTGTAAAGAGTACATGAGAAGCAGCAAGATGTTCCACAGGACTCTTGAGATTAAAAAAAATAGAGTTGACCTCAGTTTTAAACTAATCAAATCTGCAGACAATGGAATGAGCTAGAAAGTTTGCTGACCCTGCTGGAACTACTATCTAGATTATTAAATTGAAAGAAACATGATATCAAAAGAAGGAAGTGACCAACTTAGAAAATTAAGTTTAGATGATCCTTATCCTTAATCTCTAATCCTTACTGACTACAAATGCACCTTCTTGCTATTTTGGCTTTTCAAGAACTTCAGTAGAATAAAAGCCTAAATGTATGAGTGTGTAAGTGGGGAGGATCCTAGCCATATCATCCTAATAGAAGGATGAAGATCACCTGTGCCTTGGTAAATTCATCAAGTTAAAGTCTAGCTGTGAGTATTTCTTGATTGACCTCTTATTCATGGAAAATCTCCTGTCTCACCACCATTGTATCTGCTTTACCAACTTCACTTGTTCTTTTCATTTTTATCTTAAAAATTGTTGTGACTATATCAAATATTTGCTTCTTTTTCTTTCAAGATGCAAGATTAGAAACTGTTTACTACAATGATTACAATGATCTCACCTTACTAGAATCCAAGACATGAATGTGATACCTTAAATGAGCTGAAATTCAACTATTAACCTAATCTCTAAAATGATGATAGTACACTTTTTTCACATTTTCCTTGTCAGCTGAGAGCTTGCATCTTAAATATTGTAAATTGTCACATCATTGAACAAATTCAGTTAGCAGAATCATAGAATCAAAAGTTAAAAGGGGACCATAGAGTTTATCTGATTTAATTTCCACCTGAATATATAATATCATAACAATATCTTCAAGTTGTAAAGTGAGGCTTGCCAACCTTGAAGTGCCTTTATTGAATCACCTTTTTAGTTAGCCCATTTCATAAAAACTTTGATTGCAAAAATGTCTATCTCTCTAGAGTATCCAAAAGCTTACTAGGTTGTGACTTAGGTCATACAGAAGGTTAGACCTCCTTCTATAAATATTGTACTTATATATGCGATACATAGCTTTGAAAAAAAAAAAAAAAGGAAAATGTAACTCCATAACTCAATCTAAAATATTTTTTATGTTCACCTTCAAAATAGCAAGATATTTATACATATATTTTTTCCCAGAAGTATGATTGTAGTAGGCAGTTAGATGGGCATGAACAGAGAAGGAATGATGGGCTAAGTGCAGAGGGTTACCAGGGCAGAGAGCTCTGGGTGCCTAGGAATAGGCAAAACTACAAGTCCTTGCACAGCCACTACCTTAAGCATTAACCTATGAAAAATGTCATCTAAGCTTCAGTTGTGTTTCAGCTCTAGGCCCAGAGAAGTAGTCAGATCAGATGGAGTGATGATGCCATGGCTGACATTAGGCCAACTGCATTGACTAATGATCCCCTGGTGCCAACAAATCTGTGGAGTCCTTGAGGGAGCACACTTGGAAAACTGATGAATATTCTATACAGAGCCTCCTTTGAGACCTCAGATAAAGCCCTCAGGATGGAGGACCCTATGCGACTCTCTCTAGGGATCCCATTTGTGCCTTTTCCCACCTCCTTCTTTCACCAGGTTGCACTTGCATCCTCTCTTCCTCCCTCTCTCCCTGTAGCATGTCCAAATCTTTCCTTCCTTTTTCATCTCTCAAGGCATGTATCTCCCTCTCTTTCTCTCTCTCTGTATTCTAGGGCTCACTTTTTCTACTTCTGTGACTTTCCAAATAAACTTTCTTTTATAGTTTGAGTCTTGACTCTGAATTCTTTCTTAGCCAGAACTGATGTACAGAGGTTGCTGAAAGAAGAAGGTTTGGCCTAACTCATTGCTAACACCTGGCACTGTTTTTCTGTCACTGATGTGGTCATTGTTCCTAAAATATATTCATGCTGAAAAAAAAGGGCTTAATGATTCAAACAAAGGCCTCAACAATATCAAAGCAAAAGTTTCACTAGACAAAGTTGCGCAGGTAAGGGAGGTTTTATTCAAGGATATTGTAATGGGGGAGAGAGATCAGACACACTGTGAACTCATCTCCACTAAAACAAAAAAGTGAGATAATTTCTAAGAGCTGGGTGGGAGGATTGTAGGCCACTTATGTCTGCTAATTGACCTTAAATAAATAAATACATAAACTGTTGTTTGTTCATGACAAGTGGTAGTTTTATCACCTGGAGTAGGACGTCAATCAAAATCAGGCCCTCCTACCCTCCCACAGATATCTGGGGACAGAGGTACTGTCTTCCTAGGTGACTATATTTCAAAGGGATGGTCATTGAGAAGGAGTCCTGGGTTGTAAAATGGCAAGAGACTTTAAGAAAAAATATTTATACATCAAAGGGGCAAAGAAAGAATTAAAAATGAAAGGTGCTTTAAAGTAAATGTTCTCAGAAAAGGGAAGTCATGGGCCTACAGTCAGAAAAAAAGCCTGCCCAAAGTTTAGTCAAGCTGAGGGTTATGTTCTTCTCTATAAATATGAGTATTGGAATAAAAAATAGAAGCAGGATTACTTGGGGCAAATTACTTAAGCTTTTGTATCTCAGCACCCTCATCTCTGGAATGGAGGTTTTTAAAACCTGATTTACTGGATGAATTATAAGTTTTTAATGAAATAATGCATATAAACACTTAACTCTCTGAAGATGTTTTTACCCTCAACACAATAGTTGCTATTTTTATTATTTATATTGTTTTTATTTCATGGTACAATTTCACCTGCTATGTACAAGATCAACTTACCACTGAAATGTTGACTCTAAATATTTTATTTATTTCTTTTTCTTTTTTTTTAATGTTCTTTTATTGATTATATTGTTACAACAGTTCCAATTTTCTCCCCCTTGCTCCCCTCCACCCAGGACTCTAAATATTTTAAACACAAAGTGAAAAAAAGTGTTTCAACCAGGTGTATATGCATTAAAGCTACATAGCTATTACTTGCTTGCTAATCACTGATAGTTGCGGTTCTACTCTGAAAAAACTTTTGACTTGCTTCAGTAACATTGATATCTGTTTAGACCACGAATATAAAAATTTGATATTAGAAGCATACTTTTCACATTTAAATATGTGTTTTCATTTTAACAAATATGTTTGTTTTAATGCAAAATGTTAATTTTCCTCGTAATTATATCTTTGACACTAGCAAACATATAATGTCACATCCTATAATTGTTAAGGAAAATTAGAAGTTTCTGTATCACCAACTGCGATTTGCAACATACATAGTTCCAAAGTTAATAGTCTAATTTATCAAACAAAAACAGTCCACGTGAATGTGTGTCTTAAGAATATGTCGTGAAGTAGTCTTTCCTGTAAGTCAGCCAGGCAACTGCTCAGCTAGCCTCCTGCTGAGCAGCCGAGCACCAAGGAATAGACAAAAGTTCCACAAGGTAACTACACTATTCACTCGGCTTTTATTGAATGTAGTTTACTCAATGTAGAATATCAAGATACAGTAGTATCCTACTCATACTGTTAACAATATAGGAGAATTATCACACACACACACACACACAAGAGCAATCAATGGGGAATAACAAGCCTGAGCCCCAGAGTATCAGTCTGCAGGTCTAGTGGATAGCACGATAGGCGAGGGAGTTGTCAGCCTATTACAAGGAAGGATCTCTGGAGCCAGATGGGCAGCAGAGCAGATGAAGTCTTCCATCCAGTGGGGCAGAGCCTCTGGCAGCCAATGCCCAGGGAGATCAACATGGCATGGAGCTGCACTCTGGTGTGTGGAGCTCAGCTATCTCAGCAATGGTTTGGAAATGACTTCAGTTATACTTTGAAGGTGGTGTACTCCACCCTTCTGAGTCTTTTCAATATATGCCTTGACACCTTTGATGCCAAGTGTGGAACTTCCCCAGGAGCCTATGGGTGGTACATGGCTGTTTTTCTTGACACCCCTGTTGGCAAGAGTAGAATTTCCCCAGGATCCTGTCTGGGTGGTCCCACTCTGCAGACATGGCTGTTCTGATCATGTGTACAGATATCTTGGGTGTGTCTCTGCCAGATGTGTCTAATGTGACTTAGGTAGCTGCCCTCTTGAACCAAAGTGTCACAGCTGACTGGCAATCATCTTGGTTAAGATGAATAACTCCATTTTGCTTTATATGTTTTATCCTATATTGCCTGGATCAATGCCATTTTATTGGTCTTACTCTCCATAATGTGATGTTAAATTAATGATCCTAGGCTTTCTCTTTTTCAAAAATAGTACTAGCTTTTTGTTGTAAACAGTCTCTTTGAAGAAGCCAGATGATAAGTTGGTGAATGAATTAATTGAAATTTAGAAGTATTAAATGTACTTAAACATAGGATGTTCCCAATGGGTGAGGTTCCAATGTGCAGTCCTATGAGCAGTATTTCAAAGTAAAAATTTCATCAGAAACTAGCTTAACTTTTGCCTATCTCGTAGTACTGGAGAAAGAAAAATTAAAGTTGGAAGCTTCCACAATATCCAGGGACTGAGCGGTGAAGATTCCCATAAGAAACAAATAAGCTGAACACTGAATTTTCTTCTTTTTGAGGCATTTTCTTAAGTCTTATTTAGCACCAAGCAAGTGGCCAAGTCATTAAGCAAAAAGCTGCTAAAAAACAGAATAGATTTTAGCAGTGGATTTTAATATGGAATAGAAAAACAGTGAGATAGAGGGCCCACAAAAATGTGAGCCCCTAGTAAATAAGACAAGTTCTCGACTGGAGAGGGTACCCATTGACCTTATATGAAGAGGTGATTATTGATCTCATGATAACTGTGGCCAACATGGCTTTCTATTTGGTTGTTTTTGTTTTTTATTTGGATGAAAGTGACTACCTCCTTCATGTTGCCTACCAGAGAGTAAGATAAACCCATACTTAGTTGAATATATTACCATAGAGACCTCCACAATTTTTTATAAAATTTTCACTTTGCAGTTATGAGCTTCCATACACAACTACAACAAATTAAACTAAGAGAGAAAGAGATAAACAGACAATACACATGCAGACAAGCCAGTTATCTGTTTTCAGAAATGAACATTAACATACCTATGGTTAAATGTTTCAAGAAAACAGATGTCACAGTTGAGAGTTTCCCCTAACAAAATAAGTTATTTTCAAAAATAATTAAAGTTAAAAAAATGAAGAAAACTTAATAGCTGAAATACAAGACAAAATATATTAGTTTAAAATTAAACTGGACAAAACAGGAGAGAATTCGTGAACTGAAATATAGGTCAGAAGAAATAGGTTATATACAGAGAGAACAAAAATATGAGATAAATTCATAAAAGGCCTATGATCTTATGGGCAAAAAGCCTGACCAAGTGTATATACAGTGACATAATGTAAGAGAAAATATGAGGTAGAAACAATATTTGAAGATAGAACAGTAAGTTCCCAGGAAATGAAATACCTCAAGCTAAGTATTAATAAAGCTACAATAAATTCAAGCAATGTAAATTCAAAGGTATTAATACTCAGATTCATTATAACAATCATGCTAAATATAAAACATTACCTTCAAAGAGCAACATAAGATTGATCAAAAGAACTGATGGAAAACAGAAGGCATCTTTTAAATAGGAAAAGGATATATTTCTAATGGAAAATTTTATGATCTTCAAAAATAACCTTCAAAAATGGAAATAATACTTATTTCTTTAGTTTACTTAAAAAACAAATAAATATAATTGATTAATGACCAGAAGTGGTGAATTTATAAGGAAATAATGTAATAAAATAAATACAGTAAAATATGAAAGGTCATGTATGGGTAGTAACTATACTGGTTTTTAAAATTCTGTCAAAATTGTCCAATGTTTGAAGATTTTCAAAGTAAAACATTGGGAAAAAATGAAAGCATAAAGACTATCCTAACAAATGAAAGCAGAATATGAATGAAAACATCTGATATGAAAAGATATTCAGTATATTTAGTCATCAGGGTAATACTATTTAAAATTCTGATGGAATATCACTACAATTCCTGAAAATGGCTAAAATTAATTGAACCAACACAAAGAAAACTGATAATACCAAATGTTGGCTAGAATGCTCAGCAGCAGGAACACTCACACATGCCAGTAGGAGTGAAAACATATCTGCTAAAGTCAGAGTTCTGTCTTTTTTAATCCCAAGCACTTCCACTTCTCAGCATCTATATATGTGAAATATATACCATGCATAAAATTATTGATAGCAATATTATTCTCATTAGCCAAAACTGTAAACTAACCAAATTTAGTGGATGTATATTTCACCACTGATTGAGAGGCAATGGTCTAGAGCTATAATTATTTTTAGCTTTATTGAGGTATAATTAACAAATAAAATTGTAACTTATTTACAGTGTATATCATGATGACTTTATATACATATACATTGTGAATAGATTCCTCCTATTAATTAACACCTCCATGATTAAGTGTATATATACTTGCATACTTTGTTGCCTTTTCAAACTACATTACCCTTACAACGGAGATCTTCTCCTAGCCCTCTATTTGAATACAACAATGGTGAATCATTATTTGTAAAGAAACCATGGCATCTCCTTATTATTCCATATTTCAGATGATAAAAACAAAGCTTAGCAATATTAAATGATTTTCCCACAGTCACAGAAATTATAGATGGTAGTAAACTTATCTGGTTTTATCCAGTGCTTACTATCTGCTCGGCATCATGCAAACACTGTACATTCATTATTCACTTTAAAATCACAGAAAATTAGCTAATGACTTATGTGGTTCATATACTTGAGAATAAATCGAACTAATCATACCTTCAAATTGTTTTTACCCCTCAACTTACTCGATGGGATTTGGAAAGCACACACATCACAATAGTTTAAAAAAAAACATAAACTTGGTAGTGTTTTACAGTAACAAATTTTAAGGTATATAATAAAGATAGAAAAAATGTATGGAGATTTCTACTGTCTCCAGCACATGTCACAAAGTTTCTATTACTCTTCTGAATTTCGATAATTCTCCTTAAATCTTTCAACAGTACACAAAATGGTACCCTGATGTAATATTTTCTTAAATTATTGCTAATCAGAATCATGATTTATTTGCTTTTAAAAATCTAATTCAATAACTCTATTTCATTCCTTCTAAAATAATAGTTCTTCAAATGACAATTTATGCCATAAAACTTAGAAATATATAAAATTATCTGTTTGTTGGCTATTTCTTCCAGTAAAAGAAATATTCTTGTTTATCTTGTTGTGGCTCTTTTCCCTTCACATATGAGATCTGTCCAGAAAAAGTCCAGCCTTTGTTAACTTAACAAGAATGGTTTGTGTGACATCAAGGTAACCTGGCAGCCAAGGAGAGTGGACTGGAATGTGCATGCATGAACAGTGATGACTTCTCCGTACTAGTCAGTGGGGACAGTACACGTTGTTGAGTGAGCATATGTACTCTGTGCTCACTGTATTCAAAATGACTAGGTAGAGTAGAGCAACAGATTCTGTATCAAATTTTGCATTAACCTTGAACATTCCTCTTTGGAAGCTATTCGGATGATTCAGAAGGCTTTCAGGAATGATGCAATAGGTACAGCAAGAATCTGTAGGAAGTGACCCACATTCTGGAAGACCTGAGAATTTTGAACGTGTATAATCAACAAAGATTGGAATTACATACAGTGTGAGAATTAGAAGCTGATCTGGGAATTTCAAAAACTACTGAGTCATTTTGATTCAGGATCTTGGCATGAAATATGTTGTGGAAAAATTTGTTCTATGGGTTTGGCTACCAGAGCAGAAGAAATATTGTGCTATAGTTGCTAATGACTTGATTCAAACTGCTACCAATGAATCAGATTTTTCTTAAGAAGGTCATAATAGAGATGCAGTGTGGGTCTATGACTATGACCTGGAAATAAAGGCCCAATTATCCCAATGGAATCCCCTAGTTCTCCACACCCGAAGAAAGCACGTGAAAGTTGCAGCAAGATCAACACCATGTTAACTGTCTTTTTTGATTGGGAAGGTGTTGTCCATCTTGAGTATGCCCCTCCAGGCCAAACAATTAATAAAGAGCACTACCTCAATGTTCTTCATGGGTTTAGAGATGCAATATGATGAAAACATTTGCAGTTATGGGAAACTGATGATTGGCAGCTTTATTTCGACAACATGCCCACTAATGCAACATATCTTGTGCAGAGTTTTTTGGTGAAACATCAGATCTCCCCAGTGACTCAGCTCCCCCTACAGTCCAGATTAGCACCCTGCAAACTTCTGGCTTTACCCAAAACTAAAATCACCTTTGAAGGGAAGAGATTTCAGCCTGTCATGAGATTCAGGAAAATACAATGAGGTAGCTAATGGTAATTCCAACAAAGGATTTGGCAGAGTGTTCTGTATGGTGGAAAAGATGCTGGGAGAATTGTGTGAGGTTGCAAGTTACCTACTTTGAAGTGGACTGAGGCATCATTGTCCAGTGTACAATGTTTCTTGTATCTTGTATCTTCTTCAGTAAATGTCTCTATTTCTCATAGTCCATGACTGAATGCCTTCTGGACAGACCTCTACAAATGCATGACATAAAAATCTGTAGGATGAAAAAATTAATGAGACAAAGAATATATATTTTATGTAGTTTTTCTTGGTGATTCATATATAGTCAGCTAGCCACTGGCTAACAGACTGAACCTGAGGGACTACTGCCCTGGGGTATGTGCCCCTTCCTCTGTTCTTAAATGTGAGCTGCACCCATGAATATAATAGGATATTACTCCCCTGATAGGCCTACCTCATATGACAAAAGCAAAGTGATTTTGAAAATATAATTAAGGTCTCAAATCTGTGATTTCTGAATTTATCAAAAGCAGATTATCCTAGGTGGTCTGACTTAATTAGAAGAAAACCTTTAAAATGTGGTCTGAGTACTTCCTGAAGAGAACCACAACAAACTAAGATCCTTTTGCTGATTTTGAAGAATTAAGCTGCCATGTTCTGAGAGGGCCGCATGCAAGGAATTGTTGGAGCTTATAGAAGCTGAAAGTGGCCCCTGGGTGACAGCCAATAAAAAAAATGCAGAGAGTGCTACACCTACCTCAACCTGAATTCTACAAATACCGCACGAACTTGGAAAAAGCTATAAGCTCCAAAAACAAACACAACCTGGTGAACATTTTAGATTTTGCCTTATCAAAAACTGTATCAAAAACTGAGAAGAAAACTCAGCTAATCCATGCCTGGGCTCTTGACTCACAGAAACTGTGAGATAATAAAAGTATATTGTTCTAAGCTGCTAACTTTGGGGTAAGTTGTTATACAACATAGAAAACAAATACAAGTTACTAAAGAATAAATCTGGATTATGTCATTGTATGGCAAATCCTAGACTTAGGGAAAATCTCTACCTTTAAAGTCTTACACCCCTAAAATAACAAAACAAGATAGACATTCTAAATTATTGGGCTCTCCACAGTAACAAGCATTTTATGACTACTTAGTAGGCATTTAGGATATGAAACATTCTTATCACTGAAGCAGAACTTTTTTTGGGGGGGGGGCATGGACTTGGTCTAAAATGCCAGTTGGCACCAAAAACATTAACTAGCAACTTATAAACCACAAAATCATATTTAAAAAAATGGACTGAATATACAAGAATATACTTTCAGTTTTGGATAAATTAAAGCTATCTACCTTTAACCTGGATTTTAAAAAAATTTCTTCAGTAAATCACTGTAACATTTGCCCTTTAGAAGGAAAGCAGGAAGAAGAGTTGTGCCAGTCAAGCAACGACCTTTGATTATAGCCAAAGCAGTATTTGCCAGCTCCCATGGGAGCCCTGAGAAACAAATATATGTCACTCATTATGATAATTCTAGAACTGCTTAGTTAATCCAACTTGAAGTGACATATATTCCATTATCAGCCTCTTAGTTATTATGCCTTTACCATGGGAAAGATGCTATTCAAGGAGCTCAAGAAACAAAGCATTATAAGGATGCATTTTTATGTCATCTTCTCAGTCTTTTTCTGATCCCATTATATAAGGGTAGGTTTGTGTCTCTTATCTATTACCATGCTTTATTTTTATTTTCTTCTTTGTAATTTTTTTCTGAAACCTTTTAAAGTTTATTTTATTGTCTATTTTTCCTAGAATACAAATTTCATGTAGGCTGGGGCTGAACTATCTTATTCACTAGTGTAACCTCAATGCCTTGACTAGGCTCTGGCATATAATAAAAGCATAGTATATACGTGCATAAGAAAAGAAGGTGTTCTTGACCTTGTAGAAGCATTATGGGGTTTGGGATAAAGCAAGAGAGACTCTGTTTTATGGAGTGGAAATTAGGGGAAATATACCAAGCCACAATTTCTTATCCAAGTTGCAAAGATAACTGGCTACTTGTGGTTAGAAGTATCAGGTTACTGGACCTGATAAACACATGCAGGAGAAGCTTCCAGTGTTTCTATTTGTACAACTTGATTCTAGAATATTCTCTATAATGAATTTGTATGTGGCGCTGGTGGGAGAAATGAATATAAGTCTAAAATGAGGCAACTCAGATAAAATAAATATTTTCAAAATTGAACAAAAACTGTTTAGAAATTAATATATATTTTCAAAATTGAATAAAAACTGTTTAGAAATTAATATATATTTAAGGGGCTTAATAATTGATTCTAAATTGACATAACATGCAGTTTATTTTTAAAATACTTAAAGTGTATTTTAAAGCTGTACAGATAATTCTACTGCATCTCCATAGTTAAATGAACACTCAACAGTTGGAGGTAAACACTCAGAAATCAGCTATACTGATATTGAGCTATATAGTAGTGCAGCTTATACCTAAAACACAGTGAACACAGTGCACATCAAATTAAACATAAAGAATAAGAGCTGGTTGACAGTTTGAAGCAGGTAACAGTATTCCAGCTTTTCAATAAATGCTGAGTGGGTGGAAGCCACATCTGTGCTTGTCTCCACTGAATCTCTGTTGCTTTTATAATGCTTGGCACAAAATAGACTGAAATGTTATTTACGACCAAATATTTACATTTTCTTTGTGACTGTTCAGTCTAATTTTTTATTAAAAGAAACAGCAAAAACTGGCACTTAGGCTTTGAAAGATTTGTAGTTTAGCATTACGTTCTTATGATTTTAAACAACAGTATATTTCCTTGGGTTCCCAAGTCTCAGCCTTTCTCACGCTTGAGCATAAGAGAATTTCCAGGAAGGAATAAAGAGGAAAAAAGTGGTTTTTTTGAAAATTGTATTTTTTTATAGTTTTAAAGATTTTATGTATCAATTGCATTCATGATCTATTGAAAATCCAGTTCAAATATTTTGGCATATTGCATGTAGAAGTTCCAAGAATTTTTTGTTATGAAATGTAGTTTTTTTTCTATCCCCAGCGCCCTCACCATAACCTGACTGTGACAGATGCAAGAGGGGCCACCTACGATTTTATGTCATAGTTGTAGCCTTTTTAGAATTATTCACTCAGAACTGATTATCCCTTCTTTGTGCCCTCGCACTAAGATGTGGCTTAACTGTGACTGAATAGATCTTATTTGCTCCATTAGAGTGTAAGTTCCTTGAGGTGAGAGATCATGTCAGTTCATTTGTATGTAATTAGCACACAGTATAATGGCTGTCTACTCACACAAAAAGTGCACATCAAATTAAACGTTGCTACTAAACGACAGTGCATCCCAAACACTGTAAGTACTGTAGCACATCTCCTAAAGGCATTTTCTTACAGCTGTAACCATGAATTAACTTTTCAATTAAGCGATAAATGTTGTGTATTTTGCACTGCTCTAGGCTACAGTCAACCCTTCGCTTTCTTAGAGCATGTAAATAAAGTCCTGTGTTTTCCCTTCTTATAGAGTTTTATTACAGCTTAGAGTGTCCCTTTGGGGCTGCTGCGCTGGGGAGGGAGAAGAGCTGCTTCTGGCCATCCTAGAAGATCCCCGGGGGGGGGGGAGAACAGACCCCTTTCTTTCTGTTTCCCCTCCCCATTACTCCTGGGAGAAACTGCATGTCCCTGTCCCTCCTCACTCCCCCTGGGATGGTTCCCCCTCCTGAATTCCTACTAACTCCCGATAAGAACCGCTGGCCTGATCACAGATGTTAAGATGGGGTTTTCAGAACAGGAGTCCACTCGTCTTTTGTAGATGCCGGCACTGGAAAAAACTTCTTTCCTTCTCGTGAACACCTGTCTCATGAGTTTGGCTTTTGTGGGGACAGACTGCCAACCTGTCCCCACACAGATCAGTTACCTACTGGTGTGTCTGTTATTTTTTAATTTACCGGGCTTCCTGCTGAGATAGTGCTTTCGGCAGCTACATATCTTGTCCATTTTTCAGAAAATGTAAAACATTTTAGCGTGAACTAAACAGCAGAGACGCTGAATAGTTACCATGGTAATAGAGGTGAGGAAAACTAAAAGGGACTAACAAATTCATTCCTATGGAGGGGTAAGAGGGCTGGATCTTGCAACAAAAGCGAAGTGCTATAGTCCCCAAAGCCAAGTGCTTTCCCTTCTGGTTTAGAAACTTAAGGTTCTTTGTGATCACAAGATTCTCCGGACTGCCAAAAAAGAATGAGTATAACATTCTAGCTGAATCAGTGTACTGCTGACTCAGTGAATCACGGGGCTCCTTCCTACACTGATCCTCTTGCGCCAGAAGATGAAACGATAGAATTTTAATCATTCCAAACTTAAATAGAAATGAATGACATTCTTCACAACTGCTGCAAGCTGCTTTCAGTTGCTCTTGAATTTACGAGCAATTCAAGTCTGTAAGGGGACAAGATTTGAAACTTAAACTTCACAGGAATTTGAATTTTATTGTCTATAAAATTAATTACTGTTCAGACTTATAGTGCTGGGTTGGAATTTTCTTTGCCAGAATGTCTAAAGAGTATGGTGAAGAGAGGCAAGACAATATTGTATCCCTAAGAAAATGCTGAAGGTAACAATAATGAAAATATATAAAACAGATGGGCAGTTATATTATCGTTTCATGAAAACGTGTTCTGATCAATTTGATACTCACATCAACTTGAAAGTAATACAGTATTTGTCATTTGCTGTGTATACCATTTTTTGCTTGATAATTTGAGGTCAATTATGTTTTTTATATTGTTCAGGCTTTTGATTCTTATAGTTTTTGTTTGTTTATTCTACTAGCTTATTAGATATGTTTGTTAAAATCTGCCACTATGATTATGATCATTTTTCTTCAGTAAATTCTTGCTTTATATGTTGAATCTAGGTTACTTAGGGGATACATATTTAAAATTATATCTTTGCCTTAGATACACTTCTTTAATAATTACAGAATTTATCTTATTATACCCAATGATGCTTTTCTATAAACTGAAATCTACTTTATATGATAGTAATGTAGTTTACCAAATTGCTTTTGACTGATTTTTCTATATGGAATTTTAAAAAGTTCTCATCCTTGTCTTTAAGGTGTATTTTTTGTAATCAATATGTAAGAGCAATTTGTATTTTTACCTATTTCTCAAATTGAGTTATTAGCCTGAAGTATTGGGTTGGGCAAAAAGTTTCTTAATTTTTTTTTTCATATGATGGCTCTAGTAGTGCTTAGTTATCTTTAACTTCATTCAAAACAATTGTGTTAGATTATAGTGTCACAGCTGTCATATCAGCGTGCATTAAAAAATCAAAATTGTTAAATTTTTGTAGTGCCATTTTAATATTGAATGTGAAAGAATATATGCTATATATTTTTAATATTTTTTTATTATTTCAAGAAAGGTAAGAATGCAACTGAAATGAGAAAAAATAATTGTGCAGTGTATGGAGAAAGTGCTGTGACTGATCAAATGTGTCAAAAGAGTTTGTGAAGTTTCTTAGTACTATTGATATTTTGGCCAGATAATTCTTTGCTGTGGGGCTGTCTTATGCATTGGAAGATGTTTAGCAGCTCCCCTGGCCTCTACCCACTAGAAGCCAATACTGGGAGAGAGCCGACATACTCAAAATATTCAAATCAGTACAATTATTTGTGAAAATGAAAAGTGTGTCTTTTATTTTACAAACAGAACAAAACAAACTCTTTGACCAAGCCAATATCATATATATAGACATTTAGTATAATTATTGAGGTAGTTACATTTTCTTTTACCTTTATACTATTAATTCTCATTAGCATGACTTGCTTTATGTTACTTTTTTCTCCTTCCTTTTGAATTCATCCAATATATACATTTGATTACATGTATTTATATTATATATTATAATGTGTAATTACTATGTATTGTATCTTATATATGATATAAATATATTTTTAAATTTGTATTAAATTATCATTTATATACTGTTTTACTTTTCTTTAAGTGATTAGTCAAAGGGATATAACATCCATCATTATCTTATTTCAATATAAAAATATTTACATCTTTCCCAATATTGCTAGAGCCCTAAAATTAAATTATAGCTACCTTGTGCATCTTTATTACCACAAATTTTAGTTTTATAAGGTTAAATTCATCAAAACAGTATAAATATTTTTGTTTAATCAGTATTTATTTATATTTGCCATTTATTGACCCTTTTCACTTTCTTCATTTTTTCCCTATGCATCCATATTTCTATTGGTATGTCTTAAATATTATCTGAATAAATTCCTTGTTAATATATTTTATACATAAATATCAAAAAGAAAGAAAAAAAAGGGCATTTTTGACCCATATCAGAAGTGTTCTCTCTTCTGTGAATTTTAGCTCACCTAGGCATATTACCTCCAAAATCTTCTGATGCCTTTAACAATATAATTTTGTAATATATCTTGCTTTACTAGTTGTTGTAAAATGACCCTATCACACACCAGTGCAATTTACCTGGAAATGTTCCCATTGAATTTTTTCACTGAATTGTACCTAAAAATCATGTAGTTCATTGATATCTCTGTAGCCATTTTAGGATAGGATTTAACTTTCTTCTGGCAGGCATCTATGTTAGCATCAGATTACCTTAATCTTCTCAGAAACTAGATGCTTCATGTTTATTTTTAGTGATAGCCAATTTGTCTCTAGTTTAGCTTTACTTCTTGGATGTAATCTTTTGGGTTCTAGTAGAAAATCCTGAGTGTTTACTAAAGTCTCTTTAATGTGATAGAAGCTCAAATCTAATTTTTATTTATCCAGTTTCAAGCCATTATGAAAATACAGTTTGGACTCTCAGGTCTCTAGCCTCAAATTTCTGCTTAGCTTCTCAGCTCAGGAACCACCCCCCACCCCCGAAAATTGGAAAAAAAATTCTTTAATAGGAAAAATATTTCCAGATGTCTGGCTCATTTTGCTTAGCTTCCTTTGTTTCTGGAAATTACAGACCAGTAAGTCTTTGTTGCTCTGACTCTTCCCATTAATTTCATTTTTTCTCTTTCCCAATCTCAGCCCTCACACATTTTAACACAGCTCTAGTATTATTGATGTATGTTAGTCCTCAAATTGAAATGTTATAATCCAATTCAGATTCCCCTCAATTCACATCTAACTCAGTGGTCATGTATGGAAATAGATTTGTTAAAAAAGAAATAGAATTTGTATTTGCTCTATGCATTTTGAAAATAATAGATAAAAATGTATAATGTTTATATAGAATATAAAAATAAATTAAATTATCAAAACTGCTCTTTAACATGGTAATTTTCTGGAAACTCTCATTGGTGGCTGTCTATAGAATTAACTGACACTCTTGTGCCTTAAATAGACAAATGGATCATGTCCAGACCCTTCAAGACATGTGCATAACTCAGATCCCTCTAAATCAAGCATACTTTATTTTTATTTTAATGGCAGCTAAACTTGGCTGAATTCCAGGTTATTTGTTACTGGTATTGTAAGAAAAGCTTAGAAACTACAAAGCACAGGGGAATAAAATATTCTAAATGACTTTGGATCGATCTAAATTCTATGGACATGCAATTATCATTACTTAGTGGGCTGTTGACTCTGTAGGGCTACCATGCATTTCATTTCAATGACCATGCAATTCTGGCACCAAAATAACTTTTTCTCAGTTAGTAACGGATGAGAGGTTTTTGATAATATTGGACTTATCAACAAGAGATGACTCAAAATACATATAACACATATAACAAAATTTACTTTAAAAAAAAATCTCTCTGATAAAGACTTTAACTCAGCATGCTGATTTTACTTCTGACAAATGTTACATAACTAGGATGGGGCTTAATTGCAGGACCACAGTTAGATTGGGATCCCACTCTAGGGTGAAGCAGATCCTAAAGGAAGAAACCCATTTGAGTATTGAAAGGGATGTCTGTCACTATGAAAGAGAGAGGGCTGGACATCAGGCAGATCCAACCCAGCTTTATCTTGAAATAGGAATGTGAAGAGTATGGTCACAGATGATTGTCAGCAAGTAGTAAATAGGAAGGCAGTGATGTGGGGATAGGGACAGGAATAAGATCTCAGGGATAAATACAAGGAACATGGTCCTGACAGGACCTGAAAGCATCACTAGTTCTAGAAAAAAAAGATACAACAGCAAGTTTGTGAAGATGTGCCCCTGGCAGAATGTAAGAGGTGGAGTGAGAAGACTGTGATTGGACTTTCCACAGCCTGACTTGAAGTTGAGTATAAAAAAGCAAAAATATAAACTCATGTGATGGGAAGATACCCACATTTTCCAAGAGTGTCACCATTAGTCACCTTAGATTATTTCATAAATGAATAAATGTTAATAAATAGAACTCACCTTAACAATTCAGAATGAAGTAGTTTTTAAAATTGTTGTTTTATTGTTTTATTTTGTTTTTATATTTGGACATGTAAACTTATGAGGATCACTTATATAGAAATTATAAGGAGAGTGCATTATTCCCTAAATACTTCCACAAACTAAGAAAATGCAGTAAAGAGTATGTTGCAATAAGTAAGAAAATATGTAGACTTTGATATTATATACTAACAAATACCAATGAGCAAGGAATCATCAGGATAAAAATCAGGACTTTTTATTCATGGAAGCATAAGTCTAAAATATTCATAAAAATATAAATGTAGAACTGTCTTTTAAAAGTAGTCAGAGTTACTACATTACCAAGTAAATGAAGTAAATATTTTAATAAATAGAAGAGCTCTTAATTGTAATTATATGTACTCAGTCATTTACCTGCCTGGTGTGTTAATTGTTTTTAAGTGGACACAGACAGGCAGTTTTCCAAGAAACAAATGAAACTGACACACACACACAATTTTACCTCATCAACAATTTTTTAAAATTATATTGAAATACGTTTCACCTATGGAATTAACAGACTAAATAAATTATAATGTAAAAGTATAAGAAGAGTAAACAGAAGCATATTCTTGTCAATAGATATATAAATTGCTATAATCATAACACATTCAAGTTGGCAGTTGAAGAAATGTCAGAAATTTATGTCCTTTACTTAGTAATTCTTTCAAGAAAATAATCAAAACTATTGTAAAAACATATATTCACACAGGTATTTATTGCAGCAGACTTACGACTAAAAAATACATACATACTTACATATATACCCCAAATAGTCGCTATTAGGAAAATATTTAAATAAATAAGAGTATGGTCATATAAAGTAACTGGGTCTCTCATGCTCTGCCTTTTCCTCATTAGAAAAATCAAAGATCATTGATGAATGTATTATTCAACAAATAAATAACTGTGGGTCATTTGAACAAGAAAGAAATGACCCCATTTGTAAGATACAATAAAAAATGAGTAGTTAATTTATAGAAGGTATAGAAACTAAGATATATTACATTTTAATAAGTTTTTAGAGTTATAAATACATTCATCCATATATCTGAATCCAGCATTTTCACTAGCTTATTTCACTGCTAAGTGAAAAAATGATAGTTGCTTTAAATAAATGAAAGGTAGTGTTATTTATTTACTATATTTGTGCTTTTGATTATGATTTAGTTCTCAGTTTGGATCTGAAACACAACACAAACTTTTTAAAATTTAGAAAGATATTTCACCGCTCTGATTCTAAATTTTCTCCCTAACATTTCTCATATTACTTAATACTTACAAATGGTAAAGGAGATAATGTATATAAAGTTTATCGCATGTAATTTTGCACATATAAGGTCTTCTTATGCCTGTTTCGCATATTACCATGTTAATCTTACAGTATCTCAAAGGAATTCTTTCTTTCTTTATTTTAACAATCTTATTTATTTATTTATTTATTTGTTGGTTTACATTTTTAGAGAGAGGGGAAAGGAGAAAGAGAGGGAGAGAAACATCACTGTGTGGTTGCCTCTTATGCGCTCCCAGCTGGGGACCTGACATGCAACCTAGTCATGTGCCTTGACTGGAAATCAAATCAATGACACTTGGTTCACAGGATGACTCTCAATCCACTGAGCCACAGCAGCCAGGGCAGAGGAATTCTGTATTTAATTTAAAGAGAGGAAGAAACAAGCATTCTTACAATTAACTTTGACCTTTAGTCACATACCAAATGTCTAGTAAAGGTACAATAAAGTGGAAAATTTAAATAACTTCTGTATTTATATTTGACATTCAGAGATTACAGACCATATACTCATAATAAATGCAAGATGGATAGAATAATATTCACATTCATTTTAGCAATTAAAAAAACAACTGAAACTCATCAATGTGAACTTACTATAAAGTCCCACAATTAGTGGAAGAGCTGCAAGTGGAACACCAATGATCTATCTCGTTATATGTTGAGCTATGAAGACCCCTTCTTAAGCTGGAATGTTCTATTTTTCTAAAGCGGGTAGCATCATTGGAATCTGGTTCCTATACTCCTCTCCTCATATCCCTCACCCACTACAGCTCATTTCAGTATACCCTTAAATCAAGTATGACTTTTCAGATTGTAAGCCTTTGGAGGTTTTCCGTTTTTATAAATAATTTGAGACATGATATGTGTGGGTATATGCATAACAGTGGCATCTGAGAAAGGACCTTCATGAAGTTAGATGATGGTGATGATGCAAAGGAAGGAAACAGAAGGAATATCAAGCGTAAAATTCTGAGGAACATTGCCTCTTCCAGGAAAAACAGGAAGCAAGTGCGGCATGATTAGTGACCAGGACAAGAAGTGGAAAACAAGAGGTCAGGGAGTTGGCATGAGTCAGATCATTAAGGATTCAGTCAATAATTTTCCTAATAAAAAATGTAAGCATAGACAAAGGATTTGTACAGATGAAGGGGGAGAAGTTATAATTTTTCTACCAATAAATGGTAGATTGGTGGAGGTAACTAGGCCATACAGCAAAATGGGATCAATACTTCACATTAGTGATGAATTAGTACTAATCAGTTTGTAGTTCACCTGGTGCTGGCTTTTTTCACCACATGGCAGAGAGCTAATGAAAATACATGTTACCTGCAAATAGGCAGGTCTCAGCAAGCAGAAGGGAAAAGAGAAAGAGTTTATTCTTGAAAATTTATCAATCAGATGAGCCACTGCTTTTAGCCTGAAAAAAAGTAAGAGGTGGAGAGAGTAGCAACTAATGTTACTGCCATTAAATGTCAAGTCCATCTTAGTAGAATCATGAGGGTTTGGGTCTAAGTGTTCTAACTTTAGAGCTCTGTACTCCAAAATAACAAAATTTCAAAACAAAACCAATCAGCAAACAAACAAACAAACAAACACAAAAAAGGCATGATGGCTGACTCAAAGCATTCACAGTCTGCCTGGCAGGTAGCATCTACCTCCTCTGATGATCAACATCAGCGTTGTTGAAAGCTTTTCTTACCACACACTGCCATGAACGAGCGTTTGGAAGAATAGCTGGTATTTGATTTTCATTCTTGTTGCAATGTGTGTGTAAGACAAAAATGTAATCAGAAATAATATAGATTTTTAGAGGCAAAAAGACTAGGCTTAAAATCCAAATTTGCTGTTCACTAGCTCTGGGTCTTGAACATGTGACTTCATCTTATAGATTCTCTATATTTTTATTTGAAAAGTTAGAATTCTACTACCACCTCAAAGAGCTGCTATTGAAACAAAAGCAACAGTTGTGAAGGAGCATGAACTATTTCTTTACCCTCGCACACATAAGAAAATTGCTCATTCTAACTTTGAGATATAATTTTTATAAAAAAATTTACAGAGTATACACACAGAGATCGAGGGAGAAATTTCACTTCTGTAGTTGATCTTCTACACATGGTGTTTTCCAACCCTAGATAATGTCTCTAAATGTAGGGATCAAAAGTCTTACAATACACCAGTGAGGGATGGTTTAATTAGCATGATGTAAGTGAGGAGATAAAAAGGAAAACAAGGCCATGTTCAGATTAATCCTAGTGAGAACAAAAAACTCAGAACAGAAACATTTCTCAAAATAATTGATTATCAAGTGTAGACTGTGAAGGGGGTGAGGTGGAATGAGGGCAAACATGAATGCATGAGCGTTGCAAGTAAAACCTGAACCTGACAGAGTGATTAACACCAGGCACAGTCACCTCAGGGAGATGCAAACAAAAGAAGACCCCTAGTAGTAATGAAATGGAAGATCATTTTCTAAATGTTTTTTTCAGGACACTTTTTTAAATGAGCCACTTATTATTAATGAGCCACTTACTAAGCAGGAGAAGTTTGTTTAAAGCAGACCTACATTCACAGTGGAACTCACTGCTGTGCATAACTTCAGTAGCATTCATGACATACCGTAGCTATATGTTTCCTTTTCATATTTTAGCATTATTTTAGGTGACACATCTACCCAAGCCTCCCATTAGTGTGAAAAATTATGAGTATTTTACTCATTCTCCCATCTGAATTTAAATTGAGATGATTGATATACAAATATATATATATATATATATATATATATATATATACATATATTATATATATATTTTTTTCTTTTCTTTTTTGGCAGTAGCAGTTTGATTAGATATGAAGAAGACTGGTGAGATTCTTCTTAGTATTTGCAATCAGTAAACTTGACTTCTGAAATGTTTATTACTCTCTTATTTTATTTGTTTAGTTGTTTTATAACAGTAGCCTGAGGTCCATCCAGTTCTGTTGAGTTTAAAGAGAGAATTGAGCTAATTGGGGCTATATTTTATTCAATTTAAACTGCTCAACAGATTTATAATAAGTCAGACCAAATGGAGAACAATCAGCTTAAAGACCCATTCCCCACACAAAAGGTTTTATATTTGTCAGGCCAAGTGTAATTTCTCTAGTAAAGATTTTTTAAACATTTATTTATTTTATTTTATTTTTTGGTTTTTCAATTACAGTTGTCCCATTTTTCCACCATTTCTCTCCCCCACCCAGCCCACCCCTTCTCCCACAATCATATCCCTCCCCATTGTCTGTGTCCATGAGTCATTTATACAAGTTCCTTGACTAAACCCTTCCCTTACTTATCCCCCTTCTCTCCCTCCCCCCTCCCCCCCTATTGACTGCTATTCTGCTTCTTGTCCTATTTAGTTCATTTGTTTATGTTGTTCTTTAGTTTCCTGTATTAGGTGATATCATATGGTATTTTTCTTTCTTTGCCTGGCTTATTTCACTAAGCATAATTCTCTCTAGTTCCATCCATGTTGTCACAAATGGCAGGAGTTCCTTCTTTCTCTCTGCTGCATAGTATTTCAGTGTGTAAATGTACCATGTTTTTTTGATCCACTCATCTACAGATGGGCACTTAGGCTGTTTCCAGCACTTAGCTATTGTAAACAGGGCTGCTATAAACATAGGGGTGCATAAGTTCTTTTGAATTAGGGTTTTAGGATTTTTCAGGTATAATCCTAGCAGTGGAATCACTGGTTCAAAAGGCAGCTCCATTTTTAGTTTTTTGAGGAAATTCCATACTGTTTTCCATAGTGGCTGCACCAATCTGCATTCTCACCAACAGTGCACTGGGGTTCCCATTTCTCCACATCCTCGCCAGCACCAGTTATTTGTTGATTTGTTGATGATGACCATTCTGACTGGTGTAAAATGGTATCTCACTGTGGTTTTTACTTGCATCTTTCTGATGGCTAATGATGTTGAGCATTTTTCCATATGTCTATGAACCTTCTGTATGTCCTCTTCGGAGAAGTGTTTGTTCAGGTCCTTTGCCCATTTTTTAATTGGGTTGTTTGTTTTCTTGATCTTGAGTCGTATAAACATTTTTAATAAGATAAATAGATAAGCTTTCTTCTCGCCTACCAGCTTACAATACTTACCAATCTCAACTGTGAGATTCCTTCTATATTGGAATAATATTGCAACTATTGTGAAATTAGATTTAAGAATGATATTGAATGGTCCTGTAATTTCCTTTCTTACTCAGGAAGGTCATGTTTTTAATGATGATTATTTGAAGCAGAGAAAAGTGTTTTAGTGGTCCACATCAGTCATATGGCGAATCAATGTTTCTAGTCTTGGTTTCCTAGAAATTGTATAGTAGAGTTTTCAATTGTTTTTCCTCTTACTCTCAATTATTCTAAATAAAAGGAAATATGTGAGCCAAATTCTGGTATTCTCCAACTGGAATTTATCTGTCAGGCATCTCTTAAAACCTATAGGAGATTATTGTCATTATATCTGCAGTGGGTTGAATTGTGTCTCCCCCAAAATTAATATCCACCTGACACTTAGGAATGTGACCTTATTTGAAAAGAGTATAGATGTAAAATAATGGTCTATATGAGATAATACTAGATTACTGTTGGCCCTAAGTCCAATGAGCTTATTCTTTTTAAAAGTTATTATTTTATATTAGTTTCAGATGTACAGTGCATTAGTTAGACAATTATATAATATACAAAGTGCTTCCCCTGATCATTCAAGTACCACCTGGTACCGTACATCAATGAACTTATAAGAGACAGAAAAGGACACACATGGAAACAGGGGAAAAGGGCATGTGAAAATTCCTATGAAGACTGAAGTAAAAATTGCTGCCCAAGGCAAGGAACACTGTGGGGGAGCTATTAGAAGCTGCAAGAGGCAAGGAAAGGTCTCCCCTAGTGCCTTTAATAGGAACATGAGTACTGACACCTTGATTCTTGACGTCTGGCCTCCATAACTGTGAGAGACTAAATGCCTGTTGTTTTAAGCTAACACGTTTATGATTAGTTCACTAGAAAAATAATACAATGTCTTAATTTAAAATTTGCTGTTTTGGTCATTTCTGTAACTTTCTGAGAAATTTTTGAGCTCATTTTTAGGCTATCGCCCTTCGCAATGACACTCTTAATTTTCAAAGGAATTAACTTGAAGTTCTGTTTTCAGGATATATAACCAATTGTCAAACTTGTAAGAGAACTGGTTTAGCTAAAATAAATTTGAACAAACTTTAATTTTGTTTTGTTGAGGGGCTGGGGTTTGATGGAAGTATACTATGTAATAACTCAATGATTCTAAGTTTCTGTCTATAAGTGTAAACACACTTCTATTAATAAAAATACTCATTTCAGGTCATGATAAACTATTTAGAGGTATTAAGACAGAAATATGCTGCTAAGATATGTATTGTAAAGTTTTCAAAATAAAATACTAGTTGTCATTTTGTTATGCTACCAGGAAAACTATTCTCCCTTCTTTGATAACTACTAGCCTATAATTACCTTCAGTTTTCTACTAATCAGACCTTCTTTCTAATGTCCAAATTTTAATATAAAATAGAGACAGAAATTCATAAAGACAGAAATTCATAAAGGCCTCAAAATAATTTTACATGATAGGAAGAACGGGAAACACATTTTTAAAAATAAAAGAACATAAAACTTAAGAAGGCTAAAAATATACATGAGAACTTTGAAAAATGACTTAGCCTCCTTCTGTTTCTCCTTTAGGTATTTTGAAGTGATTAGGAAGTAAATTCTTTAAGAAAACTGATATTAATGAAAGGATTTTCTAATGGCCAGAATTTTCTGAAAATAGAAAGTACTGCCTCAGCTCACAGGGAGTTGCATTAGGAAATCCGGTGCGGAATTAATTTTTCAAACAGTGAGTTCTGGAATTCCATTCCATGGCTTAAAACAAGACACATGTTTTTCTTGGTAAGAAGCAGTAGAATAGACATATGAAAGTATGCTCAACATCACTAGCCATCAGAGAGATGCAAATTAAAACCACAATGAGATACCACCTCACACCAGTCAAAATGGCAATCATCAACAAATCAACAAACAACTTGTGCTGGAGAGGATGCGGAGAAATGGGAACCCTGGTGCATTGCTGGTGGGAATGCAGATTGGTGCAGCCACTGTGGAAAACAGTTTGGAATTTCCTTAAAAAACTAAAAATGGAACTGCCTTTTGAACCAGCAATTCCATTGCTAGGATTATATCCAAAAAATCCCGAAACACCAATTCAAAAGAACCTACGCACTCCAATGTTCATAGCAGCACTATTTACAATAGCCAAGTGCTGGAAACAACCTAAATGCCCATCTGTAGATGAGTGGATCAAAAAACTGTGGTACATTTACACAATGGAATTCTATGTAGCAGAAAGAAAGAAGGAACTTCTACCATTTGCAACAACATGGATGGAACTAGAGAAAATTATGCTTAGTGAAATAAGCCAGGCAACAAAAGAAAAATACCTTATGCTGTCACCTATTACAGGAAACTAATGAACAACACAAACAAATGAGCAAAATTGAACCAGAGGACATAAGCCTATGATTGCATTACCTGAGTGATTATCTGTACGCATAAGCCTCACTTAATCCTCTCTGCAGTGCTGCCTCCTGAGACTCAACGGTTTGGCTGAACTAAATGGCTGGGTTGGGGAAGAACGGGGTGGTCTGTGGACTTCACTTTAAAACGGGTTTCTCTTTTCTATCCTAATGGCTTGGACAGAAAAGGCCCAGAGGTCTGAGAGGGGGAAAAACCTAAACTATTTACCTCAGCCCAAACTAAGTATAATGGGCAAAAGGGTTTTGGACAGGCGAGATGTGCCTAGCACACCTTCTTACAAAGAAGCCTTTTTTTTTTTTTTTCTTTCCCTAATATGGAACATTGAAAAATTAATCCCTGCCTTCTGTCATTTAGTAGTTATGGATTGAATGATGTCTTTTAACCCTTTTCGCCAAATCTGTTGCCCCCAGAACACAACAAGGACACCAGCCTGTTAAACCAAGCACGCCGTTGACCGGAGACAGCCAACTGACCTGGAGTCTGCACGATCCTTCCCCATGTGGGAAGGCCACCCTCCCCTCCACACCCCCACTCTTATTAGGGTTTTCTGGACCCAAGGGTAGGTAGGACGACGACCATGTCCAGCTTGAAGCAGCTAGAGGAGCTTGAGACCTTCGCCCATTGTCCTTTACAAGATTACAAAGGGTCCTAATATTTGAGAGGGGGGGGATAGTTAATGTTTATGAACCAGGGGTATGGACTTGGGGGGGATTGCTGGGGGAGGGGGGTGCTGGGTGGAGGGGAACAGGGGGGAGAAAATTGGAACTGTTGTAACAATATAATCAATAAAAAACATTATAAAAAAAAAAAAAGAAGCAGTAGATATGCTTGACTGTAACCTCCAGAAATAAAAAAAAATAATGGAAGCAAAAAGTAAAATGTATATACTGCTCAGATTATAGAAAAACTTGAATAGGAGATTAAGCAGTCTTGATTTTTCCCTAAACAATGAAACTGGGAAGTGGTTCCAGGAGTACTTTTTGAAATTTTTGCGTAATTACATAAACTATTTTTTCTAATGAACATGATGAAATAAAAGATAATTTAAATAACCTCAATTTACATTAAAAGGGTATTTACATATTTGGTTTTATCAAAAAGATAATATCATTCTCTAAAAATTTGTTATAGAACATTATCACAGGTATTGAAAGAAATGGGATAAAGTCAAGAAATATGTCAGTCTTAAGAAATAGAAACATGAGAGGAGAATAACAAGAATGCCAATTAAAATACATAAAAATGTAATCAAATGTACTAAGGAATATTTCCACAGGAATTCAGTAGAACCTTATTTTCTTGATTTACATATTGTTAATTCTTTGAAGCATCAAGGGGTGGGGATTCCTGTTCCTTAGGGTTATACATTTCCTTGGAAGTCTACAGAAAATCCGATGAGCACAGAATAGTAACAATAAAGTGCTGTACATGGCTGAATATGATGGTCCAGTTAGTGAGTTTACTACTAGATGTTACTTTTAATTAATAACTTAATGAGAACAGTATGGCATAATTGCAGAGGAAAATACAAGTGTTTAGACAAAATTTGAAGCTGACTTTGGCTGAGTTGACTGACTTTTTATGTGGAGGTTAAGTGATTGTTGAACATTCTGGCAGAACAAGGCCTCATTTGGCTTTATACAACATTGTCCAATTTCAGTCTTAGTTGGTGAAGACTAAGGTTGCAACTTATGTTATTTTATTTTTTAAATATCACCTGGCACTTTGGCATTTTTCATTCTGAAATCTAACAAGAAATTTCACACAGAATAGAAAAAATATAGTGATCTCCCCATGGGGCGGCTTCTGGGTATTTTAACAAAGGCCAGTTGAGCAGCAGGAAGTTGTGTTAAAGACAGGACTTTCCTGGCAGATTGCAAAGGTTAAGAACACATCAGAGAAAGCAGGCAGTTTACGTGCCTTTTATACACATAAGAATAATTTATAAATTAATTGCATCAACTTTCTACATATTTTGTTTGTTCAATGTCACTAAATTCCAACTACATCATTTAGGTGCTACAAATGCAGAATTGCACAGAGTAACCCCAGCAAGCTCACAGCTGACAAAAGAAAAGAAATACATGTAGAAATGTAGAAATATAAATATAAACCAAAATATAAAGATGGTATGATAACTGAGCAAAGAGGAGGTCATTTCCAGTCACTTCCAGGACTCAAAGAGGAAGTGATATTTGAACTAAACTTGGATGAGTTTTTGATGAAGGACATAAGAAAGTAGGAGGACATTCCACGGAGAAGAAGAAGCATGCATTGAGGCACATAGGCAGAAATGCTGGGTCTGGAACACTATCATTTATAAAAGTGGGACTGACTGAAGTGTAGAACTCAATCTGAAGCCTGGATTAGGTTGTGAAATTACATTAATAAGTATTTTATTATATCAGTAGTGACCTTTTAAAAACAAGTTCATGAGCTAACTCATGATCTGCTTCTTGAGAGAAGCATAAGAGCTCTCAAGACTACATTCCTAGTGTCTGTTTCTTAGTTCTCATAGGTGTTATCTGCCCCTTTGCATCCAATATGGCTTCTTGTGGTTCATAGAATTCAACTCATTTCCTCAGAGCACTTGGGATTCTGACCAACAGGCTATCTTCTTTGGTAACTTTCAAATACTCATCAGGACATTTGTTACAAAACACTTAGCAACTCCTCTCTATTAATGGGATTTGAACAAATAAACTAGTCCCCTTACATCAGTAATTTAAACCTCAGAATGCACCAAAACACACCATTAAAGAAATCTAGCTCCTACGAGCAACTGAATGCTTGGACTGTTCAACAGTGTTCTGCCTTCTCAGTAGACAATGAGTGATTTGAAGGTTTGATTCATTGTATGAACTAAATTCTCTAAATATTTTTTTTTGTTATTTCTGCACAGCAAGCTTTTCCAAATCTTTTATTTTAAAATCTGTTTCCAGATCTAGAGATAAGATAATTTTAGAAGACCATTTTACTTCTCTGAGACACAAAGATTATTTTCCTCACCCACAAAAGCAAAGATATACTAGTTTTAAAATGTATTTTTCCCACCAATATATCAGTCCACACCAGACTATTTATTCCACAGTAGTCTTTTTTTTTTACATTCCAGACTACTTTTTTAAAACTTTATTTATTATTTTCCTATTACATTTGTCCCATTTTTCCCCCATCGCTTTCCCATACCCTGCCCACCCACCCTGCCACATTCAATCCCCACCCCATTGTCCATGTCCATGGGTCATTTATACTAGTTCCTTGACTAGATCCTTCCCCTTCTTTCCCCCTCCTCCCTCCCCTGGTGACAGTCAGTCTGTTCTTTGCTTACATGCCTTTGGTTCCACAGTAGTCTTTTTAAAATCAATTGCCAAAAGCTTTGATCTCACCTTTACCTGCTCATAAAGGTCCTTCAGCTTCTTTGCTAAGATCCTTTGAAGTAGTTTATAAAAGTTCATGAAGGATGTCACGAAAGTTGTTATTGTGTTATCAGACAATGAGCCATATACAACCCCCATGCCATATCCGTTCACTTTTATAAACATTCACACTGCTCAGTTTCCCCTGGCCATGGGGTCTCATTGGACACAAGCTGCTAACACTTCTGTCTGCCCATAGCATCACACCCAAGTCTGTGTCACACACTGTCTCCTGCTAATCCTAGATCTATAAGTCATAGACAGTCGTATCATAGCATGGGGTATGTGACAAAACAAAACCCTCCCTTTCTAATTCCTTGCCTTGTTTTGTGTTATGAACCAAACTCTCTTAAAGTAGTCCAATAAAAATAATTTTGTGGAGTCTAGCTCTCACCTCTCAACCACAGGGATTAAACACAATTCAAAGTGCATAGATTCTCTACCACCCCCCTCCCTGGCTTTCCTCTCTTTTATTCTGGATGCTACTCCCAACAATGTTCTTAATCAAAAACAAAGATATTTTCTTAAATATCTGACCTAACTCCCATCATTTATTAGATTTTAAAAACCTAATGGGCTATGCTGTGTGTGTATGTTGGGGTAAATGGGGTCTTCTCCATATTAACACCTTAGCCCTTTTGTACCAGCGATTCAGAATATTCTATTATACTTTGAAGTGCTATATGAAGGGACACTAAGCTATTATAGAATGAATAGTTCAAAGTGAGAACATTTAGATGTTTAAATAAAGGTTGACTAACCTTTATATTAAGCTTTAGTTATTAGGTTTTAGAATTATGTTAGACTTCTACTTTTTAATTTTTTTTTAATCTTAAAGAAGACAATTAAGGAGGCCTATGCAAAAAACTAACAGATTCACTTGCTATCAGCTAGCTGCTGCAGAAGCAAAGTGCCTAGGAGGAATTTTTAAATAAAGGGCTGTTTCATTTTTACCCATTACGGTGAAAGAAATTATCCCAATATTTAAAACAAACCTTTTATCATGAATTCTGTGGATTTGGGACTTAAGAAGGACTATAGAGGTGGTTCAGATGAGATCATTCATGCAGTTACAGTCAGATAATGATTGGGGCTGGATGACAAGAGGCTGGAGTGATTAGGGGCTGGGTAGGCATCACTCCCTTTTCATGTAGTTAATTTGAAAACCTTTTTCTATCTGAAAAGGCTGGTCTGTACCTTACACACATTCTTAATGTTCCACTCAAAAGCAAAATATTTCTTTCTTTAGTTTACCTTACTCCTCAATCATTGCATGGTAGATATCAGATAATACCTTTAAACTTCGCATAAAAATCTTCCTTTCCAGATCAAAGGTCAATAAACTATAGCTTTCAGGCCAAATCTAGCCTACTGACCAAATTTGGCCATGCCTATTTGTTTTTATTTTATGCTAGAGTGGTAGGTGTGGCAGAGAGTATGGCTTGCAAAACCTTAAATATTTACTACCTAACCTTTACAGAAAAAGTTTGCCAATCCTTGATCAGGTCATAGAGTTTCCTAGGTAGATTTCCTATTTTGCATATTACTACAGGTGATATTTTCCACCACTATATAATAAGGGTTTTGTTTCCTCCAACTTCTAGCAACATTTTTCTAATTTTCCTTTAAACCCTAAATGTCAGCCACCTCCAGGGCTGTCAGTACTCAAGCAACAGTCTTTTCAAAGTTTCTTCAGCTTCCATCTCCTGCTCAACCTCAAAGTCAATGACATATTTATGAAGTTTCATTATGAAAAGATCCACTCCTAGTACCAAATTTTGTTTCAATTATTTTTAAGGCAAAAAAATATACACCAGCACTTAGTAACATCAAACAATAACAATTATTTTATTACCTCTCATGACTTATATGAGTCAGGATTCAGGAAAGGCTACATTGTGTCCCTGCATTTGGGACCTTGCATGTGGCTACAGTCACTTGGAAGCATGAACTAAAACAGTGGAAATGGCCAGCCACCTCTCTCCTCACATATATTTCCAGGCCTCTCCTTATAGTCTCATCAGGTTCTCAGATCATGACAACTTTGTGGCATTCAAAATATGTACATTAAGGCAGGGAGCTTTAAAAATGATAATTTCTGTAAATAATTTGAAAGCTACTTCACCTCTTCTGAGATAGCGCAACACACACACACACACACACACACACACACACAAATGTATGTATATAAACAATGAATCACAAGGCTGCCCAGATTCACGGGAAGGGAAAATTAACACTGTCTCTCAATTGAGGGAAAGGCAAGATGGGTGAGGTTACTGTGACCCCCACTGACAAATAAAATAGGTCATAAAATTTGGCCTTCTACATCAAATCCAAAAAGAAAAGAAATATTTCTATCTAAAAATAAGGTCTTTGAGGCTGTTTATTTATTTTTTTCTAATTTCCACTTGAAACATCTTTGTGGCACCAAGAGTGCATATTTTATTACTTAGCAAAGGATATAAGAATTATTGAATACAATTATTGGTTGGTATAATATTTGGTTTGTTTACAAGGCCTACATTCCACCATTACTTCAAGTTGGAAAACTTGACATTTTGGATGCTTTTTGGTCACGAGAGGATAATAGCAGATTATTTAGAATTTCTCACATTAAATACAGTTTATATGTCTCTGAGTAGAAACATGATCCTTTTTCAGGGAAGGCCTATTTATTTGATCAATATAGAAATATGTTACATTAGTGTTAAATGATGCAAATCTCAACCGAAGAACTCAGATCAGCTAAATTAATAGCATTAAGTTTGCTTAATGCTATTAAGGCATTATTTCCTACTTAACTCAGAATTTCACATGTCATAGAAAAGCCATATAATAAACATTTATTAAGTGACAATGAATGTAAGTTACTTAACATAGTACAAGGGGTATATAAATCCATTAAATCAATGATGCTTTGGATTATGACTATTAGTAGTTACAGTGGTAGATACAGTAGTAGTAGTAATATAAACAGTAGAGAGTGTTTCAATAATATTTGAATAGATTAGTATATGGTCAATGTAAATAAAGCCAGCAAATTTGGATCATATTATTATAACCATCATATAATTATATTTTATAAAATATTAACTTTTAACAAATATTTAAAACTTTTAACAAATCCCCACTAAAATAAACCAGAAGGAATTACAGACCTTTTTCCATTTTGACTTATATGAAAACACTTTTTTGCAAATCTTTTGTCTTATGCAAAAAATAAGTAACAAACTATTTGGGTATGATATTATTTTGGGGATCATCATAACTGATGAATGGTATGTTCAAATTTTATAATCACTGAATAAAATTATATTTTCATGGTACCAACATAAAAATTTATATTGAAATTTTATTTATTCAGCAACACAATGCAATGGCAATTTTATGTTTCCTTTTTTAAAAATTGTCAATACTCATAGTTTAATCCAACTATATTTAAATGTCCTTATCAATAATCCTTGTTGTCTACACATAATATATATTTTCATGCCCCTATATAGAGAATGTTTTCTAGTGTCCTTTAACAGAAAAAATGTATAGGGATTTTATGAATGAACTCAATGTTAAATATCTAAGAAATGTATGCATTTTACGAGAAATAGTAATAATGCTGAAATTTATGGCTGAAAATTGAATTCTTTATAGCTTTCTAACAAAATAATTAAATAGTTTAACTCTGTAGCTCTAAGAAACAAACCACTGATCATCACTACTTTAAAGTAAGATGGAAATTTATATAGAACAATTTTGGGAAAGCATTTAAGGGCTAATTACTGACAATTAAATCAAATAATGCTTTAAAAAATCAATTTTAGTAGCTGAAGTAATTGGCAGGAATTATTAAATTTCAAAAACCTGTGGGAAAGAGAGCACAAGATCAGGATAAAATTAATGAAGATGATAATCTCATATTGCATCCAGAACCTATAGTGCCAAGCCCAATTTGTGATTATAATACTAAGTTCCTTTATCAAATGTGACTTTTCCTTGAATGTCCTGAGTAAATGTTTTTAAAGAGTCACTAAAGCAGATAATTTTTAATGAGATTCCCCAATAATAATAATAGTTTTAAAAAATCTAGTAAAATATAGGGCATCGCAAAAAATTGTATCCACAATTTTAATAATTATAAAGTCTATATTTATTAGCATACAGTTCCCTTTCAATGTTCACAGTAAACTTCATATATGTACTTTTTAATACTTAGAGCCTGTTTTCAAACTGATGACCTTTCTTGTCTAGACATTGCTGGCAATGCAAAGCAATGGAATCACAAACAGCAAGAATTATTTCATTTGGTATTTGGGCACATTCTCTTTCAATGGCTACTAGTAATTCATCAATGGTTTCAGGTTTTCTTGGGATAAATGTTAGCTTTGAGAAATCCCCAAAGGAAAAAGTCTAGTGTTATGAGGTCTGATGAACGTGCAGGGTAATCTACAGGACCTCTTCACTCCATCCGTTTGGAAGGTTCTCATTAAGATAGGCCTTTACATCACAATAGTAATGTGGAGGCGCCCCATCTTGTTGGAAATAAAAGTCCTCATCATGAAACTCTTCTTGAGTATGAGGCATGGCTGATTCCTGTAGTAAATTCAAGTAAGGGGCACCAGTTACAGTACCCTCAAGAAAGAAAGGGCCAATCAATCCAGGCGCGGCTAAGCCTCACCACACCGTCAGTGCTGTCTCTTCACTTCTACCGCAGTTTCATACATCCAGTAGCACTTCAAAGTAAACATCCTTTGTTCAAAACGTAATCTGGTTTCAGTCATTATTTCTCAACGGTTAAATCTAGAACAAACAAACAGAAAAATTCAGCAAGTTTCCAGCTATCAAAGTGTGGATACATTTTTTTTGCGACACCCTGTATTTAGATGAATTTTTTTAGGTAAATGTATTTTTGTTTGTCTATTTATATATTTACTTTCTGACATTGAGTGAAATCTGGATGTCTTTAAAAGCAGCAATTATTTGCTCTCTCATTTACAGCCATAACTGAAAGAGGCTTCAGAGATGCAGAAATGAAAGAAGCAATACTTAGGGAGAGCTTATGAGAGACCATCTTCACTCTCAAAATTCCTTTTGTACCTATCTTTGCAAAAATATATGTGGGTTTACTTATACATTATTGTTGTATTTCTACTGTGGACTAAGTATGTTCTAGACTCTTTGGATAAAATTAATATATAATACAGTTTATCCTCTCCAGAAGCACATAATTTATCAATTTAGGATGCTTTCAAAATAGTTAATGGGCACTAAACTGAAAGTTGTAATAATGTCTTCTATCTAGGGTTTAGGCCAATTACAGAGCTGATAGTTGCTTTTAAAAATGTTGCTTTAATTACAAATATAATTTTTATACTATTTTTAAAAGTGATTTTTAATTAAAGAACCAACTTCCTTTAAATTCTGATTAGGAGCACAGTGAAATTATTTTCCCCCCTAAAATCCTCTGTAATCAGTCAGTCCACAAGGAAAGCAGAGTAATACAGCAAGAGTAGTACTTGATGCTTTTTTCCTCTGAAGACATCTGCTCACACATTTGCAGTTCTGATAGACTCCTTTTTACTCTTTCTCTGTCCGTTATAGATTATCTTCAGGAAATGTTAATTAAGAAAATGAAGGTTCATCACAGTATTCCCCAACTTCACATTGTTCTTATTTCTTCTGATAAGAGCATTATTAAGAGAAGAGGTCTTTGGTTCATTACACAAGGGTGCTAATATTTTTAACCATGGAGTTTAGTTCTGTCACAGATAGTTCTGAAATGTGGTATTCACTTAAAATGACTTTGCAGACAATCTGTTATTGTTATGGTACCCCAAATTTACCTAATTGTGACAATAGTTATAACAATATAAAGGTAATTTGCAAAGTAGAAAATTTTACTATTTCTGAGATTTTTAACATATTTTAAATGGAAGAAGTGTACTTGAATGCAAATTAAATTTTATGATTCTATGCTTCCAGATGTTTTGGGAAATACAAATATTCAACATTATTCTTCTGAAATTGTAGCTTTTAAAAAAAATTTTTTTCACTTATTTATTTTTAGAGAGAGGGGAAGAGAGAAACATCAATCAGTTGCCTCTTGCACACCCCCAATGAGAGACCCAACTCTCAACCCAGGCATGTGTCCTGAGCAAGAATTGAACCAGTGACCTTCTTTCCCGCAGGCCATGCTCAATCCACTGAGCCACATCAGCCAGGGTAGCTTTTTTGTTTTTTGGTTAAGAAACAGAAGCATCTTCTTGGATAATATTTTTTTCTTTATGTCTCTTTTGTTTTATATACAGATATATGTAGTAGTGAATTTTCAAATTGCTTGTTTAGTTGTAAAAATAACTCTTCTTTTTTGTTCACACCTTCCATCCATATGACAGCTGACACAAGAGGTTAATTACGACTTCAAATTATTTTTGCCTATATGCTAATGTTCTTCATTCCAGGGCACCTTAAAAAGGCCCTGTTTTCCCTACTTCTTTTAAGACTAAATACATAAAAGCTCTGCAAAGATTACTCTCTCAAAGAATGCATCTGTTTGCTATTCAGAGCATGCAATGCATTCTGAACAGTTGACACTGGTACTTATTTACTCAAAATAGCCAAGAGGTGTGAAGAACCATGAGCAATAAGGCAAGAAAAATCAGACTGTGTTGACAGAACTATTACATGCACCTGGTAGAGCTTGAGAAGGTCAAGTGTTAAGTTGGGGTGGGAGGGTCTCCTTTTTATGAACCAAATTAGTATTTCACTTTTACATACAGGTTTTGTTTTTATGCAAATTAATTTGTACCATCTGCTCTGTTAACTCCTAGATACACAAAAAGAGGCTTTACTCTTTTGCTCAATGTACTGGACGATAACACAGAGCTGCTCAAACAGTCAGGCTGGTAAATAATAATCTCAAGTGTATATTTAAATACTTGATGTGACACACACATACAGCTCAATTTGTGTCATGATAGCTTGGCTATAAAAGGGATAAATGCTCTTTTCAGGTGTCATTAGACTGTGATTCCCTGGACAATGGCTGGAGTGGCTGGAAAGATGGAAAGGGATTATGTAATCAACATACTGGGGGTCCCTTCCCCCCGACCCTGACAGCATGAGTAATGAAAGAAGACATTCTGGCTTGTCAGTCTCCATAAGTATGCTGTGCCCAAAGAATAGGAAGGGGGAATGGTGATTGCGATTGTTTTCAACAACCAGAAACATCCTGACATCATGAACATACCAAGGTGTGGCTCCTTTTAAAAGGGCCTCCATTTGGCAACAGAGTGAGGAGAGAGAGTAAATCACTACCAGGTCAGCACCTGGGACAGTCACTTCAAAAGCACTAGAAGGTAAGGGTAAGCCTGAGTGAGAACAGAAATACAATGTCGAAGCAGAGGATTTAAGCAGGGAAAATAGCATGATTAATAAAAATATCAAGAAAACATATGGATAAGACAATTGGCAGTTGGAACCAGAGTTAGTGTGCTCTAACTGAAATTGTCTATAATTTCTAGCTGACTAAAAACTTCATGGGACCAGCTGAAATGAGGAAGCTATAATGATTTCCCATGTAAATAAAATTTTGGATCATTAATATATTTAATATATATATATTGATTGGAAAGACACAAATATATCATTGAGTTTTCAAAGCATATATGTTATTTTAGCTAACATTATCATGATTAATGCAACTTTACTCTCTATAGATTTACCTCCTCATCTTTGATATTGAACATCTAACAACCATTTTCTACCTAGATCTGTACTGAGAATTCAACTATTAAACCACAAGTTTAGTTTAAAGAGAAGGGTTTTATTTGAAAGCTACCTTCCCATTGGAAGAAATTAACTCAGTCATTAAATCACACTACATATTAGAAGTCATCCCTGAAAAGATTCATTAATTCGTAAGTATTACTCATAGGTTTTTCAGTTATACAGATGGATCTGGAATAGAAATATGCATAATGTACAATAGACTACAAATAACTAATTGTTATGGCTTTATAAAGAGTTAAAACAGTTAAAATAAATTTTAAAAAAATCACAGTAAAATGAGAACACAGTTTCACACCATAGTTCAGACTAGCCCAAGTTTCACTATACTAAGTGCAACTACTTATAAATATTACTGGGAAATGTGACAAGGCTACTATATGGCAAATTAGATTTATGAAGCTTTTCTAATATGTGGATATAAAATGAAAGCTGCCTATTTGGCTCATTAAAAATCTCATAAACCATATTGACTAGTGTACAAAAAAAAAAAAAAAAAAGAGATCGACTATATATACCTCAAGTGAAAGTAAAATTAAATTAAAGAATTGTCCTCAATTTTTTTCAAAGGGACTAAATAAGTATAAAGTCAGGTTTTAGTTAGGAAAACAGAACTATTAGACATTTGGAGAAGAAAAAATTATATAGGAAATTGGCTAGCTAGGTGATAAAAATTTGATTCTTTATGATACAGAACACAGTTGAATAAGAAACAATATGGTTGTGAAAACCAACAATAGTTGACCAGCAGTCCAACTGGTGGCTCCTGCTAGGGTCTGCTTACTACACCATAGTGTACTAGTAAAGAAGAGATCAGAAGAAAGTCTGAGACTCTTTATAAAATGAAGAAAATGAGTCAATAAAACAAATCTTCATAAAATAATAAAGTAATGTTATTTTCCCAGGATGTGTTATTATATCCCGGTTCACATAAGATGTGCACTCTGAATATGGAACATTGCCTTTACTCTGTAATTGAAATAACCTGAGACAGGAGCCATAACATCAGACATTAAAGATGTGTCTTTTTACTTGACTTTTGTAGATAATTATATTCTGCAATTTTCTGTCCTTATTTACACTTTCTGATATTTTTACAATGATATGCAGATAATTTTTATATAAGTTTTTATTAATTAAAGTTTAAAAGTTAAGGTTTTTGTCATTATTTTTAAGTAGGGTTATTATTTGTTTAGCAATCTGATGACAAAGGATGTTATTTTGTCAGAGATGCACACAAAGGGCTTTACCACAGGACGTTAAATTTATAGCTCTTTCTACAGGATCTAAAATTTCATAGGCCTCTCTACCATTCTCCAAAAAGAAATAAGAAATTTCAATATATCTCTCCAGGCATAAACTGTTATTCTGAGTCTCTGCTTTTTTTAGAAGAATTTTGAGGGGAGGGACCTGATGGAGGAGGATAGAGGGGGATAGAGGGGGGAAATTGGGACAACTGTAATAGCATAAACAATAAAAAATGTCAAAACTAGAAGAATTTTTTAAAATGTAGACAAGTGCAAAGTTTCTAAGGGTGTTCCCTCTATTGAGTTCTTTGAAGGGTCCCCACCTTAGAAAAAGAAGAAAGCCTTTTTTCAAGAATACTCATCTTTGATTTTTCCCTCTTTAACTACAGTATTATCAGTGCTCTGGATATCTAAATCAGCACATTTCCAAATTTGTGTAAGTTATTCTATAAAAATATAGTCATTGATCTGGTAGAAACACAGCTACCTCATTAAGAAAACAATATGGGTTGATAGAAAGTAAAATGAGTTGTCAAGATACAAAATAACATGGAAATTCAGGATTTGCCCCCCAAACAGGAATTTACTTGCTTTACCATAATTATCCATGCTTTGTTTGAGTTTTTCTTTAACAAGTTTAATAATACTATTGGGAAAATTACATTTCCTCTTGCCAGATAACTGCCAGCACATCAATACCATAAATATATCTTTTGAATCTTATTGTAATATCCCTCTTGTTTGAGCTTTCTTATGTAACTTATTACCTTTTATAACAATGATTACACTTCTCTCCATGTGTTACTTCCAAAAGCATCCTATTTTCTTTGTCTAAAAGAGTCAGTTCTATAAAGTATTTTTTTCAAAGAACATCATACAAAATATTTTTGTCTTTCATTCACAGTACATTGTTTTCCTTCAATAAATGTGTCTTCTGATATTTGAAAATATACCTGCTTATAAACTACTCAATTTTAGCTAAGAAACATTATTTATTTTGAAGAACTTTACTTACAAGTTTCATTAGAAAAGAAGTGGAAGATTTAAATAAAAAAACACTGAAAGGTATTTCCAAAAGAAATAAATTCACATACTAACACTGCATTTATACAGTCAAAAGAAGTAATTGTGATTTTAATAAGCAAACATGAAATCCTGAGATTCAGAACATGGTTAATATGTTTAATTCATTTTTCAAATGGCTATTTTGATGAATTATGGCTGTGCATTTTTACACATGCACTACAGAAATAATCTCTTATTTGCATTTTTCAGCCACCAGGAGACAAACTCAGAAATCTAGGAGAAGGTTATAACAGCCAAATGCCTTATGAATCTATTCTGCCTGAGCTGAATAAACATAGTGTAAAGGTCACCGTTTTTAAATACTGAGGCAGAATATTTGGTCTTGAATCACTTACAAATCTGACCTTTCAGTGAAATATGTTCCCACAATGTCATGCCATTGAAAGCTGAAAAAACATTTTCACTCATTTTCTAACTGCTAAGTAATCCTTAAGTTCCTAGCACACTGTGACACAAAAGGTTAGTGTTATTTTTTAAGGTCTGCAGTCCCATCCAATATAGTAAGACAATGTATTTTTCTAAGTTTTTCAGCACTCCTTGCTTGCAGAAACTGTTATTGCAATATTGTGGAAAGTAATTAGATTAACTGGCAATATCAGCAAGAAATAGTATTTTTCCAGCTTCTATGAACTACAAGTTTCCCAATGCCCTGGGTTTATCTTGCTAATACTTTTGAGTCCAGAGAAAACACATTAGGAGATCTACTCACAAGGTTGCACCAAGTATCCAGCTCATGGTCCTGGGCTGGAATGACTGGTATAAGCTCTGATAGAACATTCTTACGGTTGAGGCACAAAGTGAAATATCTCAGTTGGAGACGTATGTCTGAATATAAAATCTTAAGAATAAGACAAGAAAAAGTATGGGAAATCATGAGGTCACATCAACAAGTTTGTGAATTGAAGAGAAATGAAATAGAATATAAGTTATGGCAAGAAGTTGGAGGCTTTTTTCTACATGAATTTGTCATGTGGAGAGAGTCTTCATGCTTAAAAAGTTCAGGAACCACCAGGTGTGCACCTATGGTTGCCCAAGGATGCTCAGAGAGACCTCTTGTTGTCAAGCTCATGGGGTCTCTGGCGAAGCTCTCCTTAGTGCCCTCTCACCTAGCTGGTACCTTCCTCATAGTTGACTCATAAAAAAAATTCCATTTGGCCACAATATCTTCTCACCAAGGGAAACTATTTCTGTTTCTTCATAGACCCATCACTATCTTAAGAAATCAATTTTTAATTTAATCTTTATTGTATTTATTCCATTACCACTTAGTCCCTTTTACTCCCCTCCCCTCCCAGTAATCACCACACTGTTGTCCACGTCCATGTGTCCTTTTTCCTTTTTGCCTAATCCCTCCACGCCCTACCCTCCCCTCCCATAGACCTGTCATCCTGCCCTCCATCTACGAGTCTGTCTCTGTTTTGCTAGTTAGTTCAGTTTGTTCATTAGATTCCACATATGATTTCACTAATATGTGGACAAAAGGAGAACAGAATTATGCTGCTATGATATGGACTTCATTCTGACATTTTATAAGTTGGGGCATAAGTAGAAGGTTGGGCTAACCAAATACAACAAAATAATTTCTAAAATTTCCTTCCTATCACTTCCTTTTTTTGATCAAATTTTCATAATTTTTTGATGAAAGAAAGTAGTTATCCATCTTATCCTTTTTTTCTTTTGCATATTAAAAAATTCTAAATTATTTCATCTCTTTCAAGTTGTTAGTTACTTACCTGCATGTCTCTGAATTATACAGTTATATTGGGAACTTTAAAATTTTTATTTAAGGCATTATTGTTTCCCACTGTTTCCTACTATGGAAGGATGGGGATTAATTAATCTCTGAACAGAAAAAACACATATACACGCTCATACACAGAGATCAGAAGTGTCGCAGACCTCTGACCAGCAGAGTCCACATGGCGTTGTGGATGAGGGAATAAATGCACAGCGACTGCAAGAATCCTGTGGAGAAGAGGGGACAGAACTGGCCACTTTCTAGAGGAGAAAGCTCAGTTTTCCCTTGATTTAAAAGGCTTTTATTGATTTTTTTCGGTGGATTACATCCAAGAAAGTTGTGAATTATTGTACCAATCATTGTCTTATATGATTATTACTTTTATATAACAGAGAAAAGAATGTTACACATGCAGGAATGATAAGGTTAACTTGTCTAGCCACATTCTGTTCTTCGAAATTGGCCCAAGAAGGCCCTAAGAAACTGGTTCAAGGTTACATGCTGAACATTTGCTGTTTTCAGCCCAGGATGAGGCAGTCCTTTAGCAGAAAGCAAGCTTTTAACTATTATAGAAATGCAGGCCTGGTTCCCCACGGGAAAACTGGTGTGTGGAGTGGGTCCTGTGTGCCACCACACTCCCAGTGGTTTTCCAGTCTGAGGCTGAGCTACATTTGCCACCACCAAGCATCCCAGCTTCCTATACAGAAGAGCACATAATATACAACTTTCATCATCCCATTTATCCAATAAAGTTATATCATGATTTTGGTGGAGTGGCCAGCAGCAGGTGAAGGCAGACCTCAGGGTGCCTTAGGCCCTTTACTGATCTGCCCCTGGCTCCAATCTGGAAGAAAGTTGACACTTGTCTGTAGGTTGCCCTCTCTCATAAAACTCCAGCCCAGTAGAGACAACCACAAACAGCAAATCATGTGGTAGCTCCAGACAGGCAACCCAAGGCTGAGTTTGACCTGTTCTAATGTAAACTGGTTGTCATCTTTCCAGTTGTCTGATTCATAACTGTTATCCTTAGGGCCTTCTGTCACTATAATCCTGGAATTCCTTCTTATTTTTTCCTGAATTTTCTATATAGAGTGACTTTATTAATGGTTTCAGAAAACAGTATTCTCCAGTATCTCCAGTATGGCAAATTATTTAGAACATTTAGATATGAAAATAACATCATTTTACATTTGCATGATGGTTTAGCTGGATATAAAATTCAAAGTTTGAATGCAGTTTTCTCTCAGAATTTCGAAAATATTTTTCCAATATCTTTTTGTTTGCAATGTTGTTTATGAGCAGTCTAAAGTTATTCTAATGTCTAGTTTTTAATACATATTTAGTTTCATTACTGATTCATTTTGTAAGTAGGCTATTTCAAACTAGAAAGTTCCTTCCATTATCAATCATTTCTTAAAGTTATTTTACTAATGATTTCCTCATGACTTGTTAGAACTCCTGTTATTTGACTATTAGTCATTCCAAAATGGATTTCTAATTACTATAATTTTTAAATATATTTTTATTTATTTGTCTCTAATATTATATTTCTATTGTCTATGCTTTATTCTCTCTTTTTGGTTTATGTCATTTCAAAAAAATTGCTTTATTGTCTAGTGGGAATCTGGAAGGAGTCACAGATAGATAGTATTAGTCCACTATCTTTATTCACAACTTGCCAATTAAGATTGGTACACAGTGAGTAGTAACACCCCATTTCCCCTTCCCCTCAGCCCCTGGCAACCACTACTCTATTCTCTGATCTACAAAATTGACTGTTTTAGATACTCATAGTGTTACCAGACAGAAGACTGGCCCTGAGTATGTCTCCTGTGGCAAGGTATAGTGTGAAGGTTCTTGACTTTGTGTAAGAAAGATGTCACAGCATGAGTCCAGGTGACTATGAGGATGTGTTTATTAAAACTTGGGACAGTAAAACAATTAAGGGCTTAATATAGAAGAAGAAACAGGAGAATGAGCCTAGACTGGGCTGCCTTAGCTCACTGGGAAGTCTAAGGAGGCTTTGTAGACAAGTTCAGGAGATTAGCCTGGGACAACTGGCCAACTCTCCATTGACTTAGTTTACGTGACTTGTGCCCATGAAGAAAGAAGTGGGGGGAAGATGAAAGAGAGAGGAATGGCGTGGGTTGCTCCCCAAGTGTAGAGTTTGCATACTGGATCCTTTGTCTTGAGGCTTTTATCTCTCTCTTGCAGGTGGGAATCTTAGGGGAGGTCTCAGAGGAAGGTTTCAATAGACTTCATCAGTTCTCCAGGTGTGCCCTTTAAATGTCATAATCTCCAATGGTTGGTCAGAAACAGGGAAGGGGGTCTCTAGTCATGGCCGTTGGTCCTGGTGATCCCCACCTTGTACTGCTGCTCTCTGGGAATGGAGCTAAAGTACAACAGAGGCCTAGATGTTATCTCTAAGGAGGTGACCTAGAAAACTGCTCAGCCATTGTACTCAGCTATTTGTCTCAGTTTCTTTATTCCACCTGCCAAATAATTTGTCTAGCTTCTTTCTGTCCTGCCTCAATAACAGTGGAATCATGCAGTATTTGTATCTATGTGACTACCTTATTGTTTTAATGGTGTTAGTTTTTATAATGAAACCTAACTCCTTGATAGTGCCTGCAACTGACTTACATTTGTTTACTGCCAGTAAAAGTCTTCTTAGATGTCTGAGGACAACTAAGATGTCCAGGTCCAGTCAAAATTATACTTGTTGGAAGGCCTAATTTTAACATAATTTCCTTTGAACATATATATATATATATATATTTGAGGGCCTTCAATCTCTCTTAGACATATTCCTGATGGGCAGTATTCCACTTATGATTTGCTGTCAAGTATGAAAATCAATAATTTAGATATGGTTTGCTATATGGAAAATTCATCAAAATATTTTACTACTTTTGTCACTGATTTGTTTTATCATAAAGCTCACCACTGTCCAAAAGGCTAGTCATTTTTATGCTGAGTTTTATACAATATAATTTTTAAAATTCTGTCATAGCTCATCATTCTTTTATTTAGTTATTAATCTAATTATTTTTAGTCATATACCATTAACTTGGTACTGCAATTTAAAAATTGGGTAAGTATGCTTTCACAATTTGACCTAGGAGAAATGAACCAACCAGAGAACCAATAATAGATTATAATTCTCAAAATGGGTGTATGATTACATGCTTTGTAAAACCTGTCTGTTGAGGCTTCCTTTCTCTCTTTCATCTGAAAATCTATAAATGACAGCCTTGCCTCAAACAAGGCAGCCTGTGTGGCAGGAGAGACCCAACCTGGGATAGACAAGCCTGAGGGCCTGCTGTGACAAAGAGAAGCACTCAGGGGCTCCCGGCCCATTTATGCCAAAGCTTCAGGCTCATCTTTAGTCTATGATCCCATGTCACAAGTAGTGACAGGTACTTTATATCAAGAAATATTACAGAGCAATAATGTGCTTATGTGAGTAGAATGGACACTTAGCCTTATAGAAGCCAAAGAGCTCACAGATATCCTGTCATATTTTATCAGAATTGTATGGTGGTAGAGAATTTTCTTAGCACTGAAGTAGAAAAGGAGACAAGAAATCAGAAGTGATATGCCATTCAAAATTCTAGAAAGACATATACCGATAGTTGGTTCAAGCAGTCAGAGTATATTTGTGCATGTGATCATTATCAAGTAAAGAGAGGGGATATACCATGGAGAATGTAAAGGTGGAGGGAGTTAGATTGGGTGCTTCTCTGTGGCAGGAAAGCAAAAGGGAATAAACAAGGAGGTAGTAGATGGAGGGTAAGGGATTAGGTCAGTCGGAGCCATTTATTTATTTCTTAGAAACAGCTTTGGGTACCTTAATGCTGTACTGTTCCTGTCTACTATCATAGATGCACCAACACCTGTTTGTAACATGCAGCTCTCAGAGTCCAGTGTTTTCTACTAATCATTGTTAAGTCATAGCAACATAACAAGCACGTAGCCCGATATTAAGATACTTTATACTCTTGCTATTAGTAAATCTATATTTTATTGACAAAAGCAATAATGTCACATCTAAAACCAAGTTCTGAAAAAATAATTCCAACTGTTTACCACAGTGGGTCATATGTTCTTATTAATTTGTTTTTTTATCAGGAGATATTGAACACATTATTGGTCTTGATTATATACATATGAAGAGTTTCCATTGAGAACACTCATTTAATTATAAAATATAAAAACAAAAGCTTTTGGAATTTGTTTAAGTCAACACATAAGAACTATGATGCTATAGACTAAAAAACAATATCTGAATGTAAAAATGTTGGAGGAGATAAAATAAAATTCCCATTATATAGATGGGTGATGTGTCTAGTATTCTAAATAAGCCATTCTATTGTAAAAGGAAATTCATAAATTATTAATTATTTGTAATAATATTAATAAATTTATTACAAAATAGTTAACATGTATAATAATTCAAAGTGTTTTATAAATAACTCAATTTTATTTTCATTAAAAGATTCAAATGGAATGAAGACTATCTCATCAATAAGTACAAAAAGGAGAATTAAGGGTTATATTAGTGACCAAATTATTTCATTTATTAAAGTTATATTAATCCCAAAATTCTTTCATTTGTAATCTCCCTTAAAAACTCTCTAAGACATGGGACATTGTATAGATTGTAGATCTATATATGAAAGGTAAAACAATGAATTACTAAGAAACTTTAAAAATAATAATGGAAATCTTTATTACCTCAGTGTAAGTAAGTATTTCTTAATCACAATATCAAATGTAATAACCACATATAAAAGGATTGACAAATTATGCAAAATTAAAATTAAGTACTTTTATTCATTTTAAAAAGTGAAATGACAAACTACACATCAGTAGGTATGGAAACACATTTAGATGATAGAGGCCCTGTATCCATAATATATAAAGATTACATAAATTAATAAGAAAAAGTAGTTAATACAGTTAGAAAAATGATCAAGAGGCATGAACAGGCATTTGCAACAGAAGGTATTTAAATGGTCAATAAAAATATAAAAAGATGAATAACCACAAGAACTATATAAAAACCAAAAGAGATAACTTTAAACACCAATCAAAATAACTAAAATTAAAAGGCTAATAATTACAAGTTTCAGTGACACTGTGTTTAGTTTTGGTTGAGTAAGTAAAACTCTCATACCCTACTAATGTCCAAACATTATCTACCAGATAAGAACATACACATACTTAATCCCACTCACCTTCATTTCCTTTACTAAATTACTGATGGAAATAGTATGCTTAGCAGTCAGCCAGAGATTGTCCAAAACACAACAATTAAGCTGCATGAACACGTGGTCCAGACCCTCAGTTTGCCTACCCCTGTTGCAACAATGTCTATCTCTCAGTTAGTACCTGAGAGTTAATGGGAAGTTATCTTATGACTATTGAGAAGAGAGGGTGGCAGGGCTGAGTTCACTTTACAAATGGATACACCCAATATATGTGAGAAAGGGAAATGGATTGCAAAACAATGGTGTGGGGAAGTTCTCAGGACAGGCATTACTTTGAGCACTATATAGATAAGTGGTCCAAGGTAAACATGTCCAGAGACTTTAGAGCAGTAGAAATTAGTTTTGGAGGTTGGTAAGGTCATTCAGCCCCCTTGCCCCTTCACCGTGCTAGAGTTTGGCAGTTAGCTAATGAATGGAATGATTAGGTGCCAGGGATGAAGGCTATACTTGAATGCAACTACATGAATTCCTTCTTACCAAAGATAATTGAGATACTACCTCTGCAACAATGGCTGTGAATCGGGACCTATTCCTTAGATGATTACTAGTTACCTATCATCAAATTGATTTCCTCAAACTCCTTCCATCCTACAAAGTTTAGTCATTAATCCTAACCAGAATTGTCATATATTCCAGGAATTGGTTTGCCTCTGTCTTCATTTTTATCCAAAACCACCATTTGTGAGCTGAGTGTCTGCTCACATCATATCAGAACAAGGGTTAGCAAAGCAGGTCCTAACCATAACCATGTGATTGACAGGTCCTTCCACACACCAAGCTAACTAGTCACTATTGGTCTGTTAGAGTCCTCTGTGTAATAGACAGCCTTATGAGTTGCAACAGATCATTAGGATGACAATGACACCATCAAGAACAGGGCAGTATTCTTCCTGACTGTGTTTAGACTCTCTAAAGGAATAACTATTAGGTGATACTTTGGACTAAACAGGTAGAATTCATAAGCGAAGGAACCAAGAAGTAACAGCTGCAGTGACATGGCTTACCAACACTTCCAGTGACCCAGGGAATTTTACTCTTTCAATTTTACTTGACCAGAAAATTCTGGTTGTCACCAGGGGAACTAGTAAGATTTCCGTTAAATATAAAGTTGAGGATATCACTTGGTCATTAACTTTGAATCAGTAGGCCAGGAAATTAAAAGGAAAAAGTAACAACCATTACCAAACATTCACTACTGACAAGAGTAATTAGCTTTGATAATCTCGAGGAGACAGGACTGATACTACATAGTGGGGGCATGGAGGAATCTGTTTTTTATGCCATCGATCAAGGCATCTATTTTACTCCCAAGCCCAGGTTTAATTTTAAACTGGCAAGGATAGCAACATGATATAATAAATGTATGGTAACCAAGGTCTCTAACACTTCAGAGATGAGGGTCAGTCCACCAGGCAAGTACCATAGACAAGGAGATATGCTAGCCAAAGGATTAGTGAAGAAGAGTTGAGAATGGTTAAGAGTAGGGGGAGAAGATAGCAATAGTCAGATCCTTGAAAATAACTTAAGAGCGGGAAGTAATTAAGAGCAGGAGCTTGGGAAACATCGGACTTCCGGCCAAGATGGAGGCTTAGACGGACACGCTAGGTCTCCCTCTACAACTATAGAGGAATACAACTACTTCAAAACAAAGGATAACTAGAAATTCCAGAAAATAAAACTACACGGAAGTCCAACATATGAAGTTATAAACCAGCGGTGCCATTTGGGCAGGTAAGAGTTAAAGTGGGCAGTGCTGTTTGCGGTCGCACCTGGAGCGGCGGGCAGCGAGGAGTCCCGGTGGCCAAGCCCCTGGCGGTGCGCGACTCCGGAGCTGGGGAGAGCGGCTACGCAAGCCCCTGGCGGTGCGCGACCCCGGCGAGGAGTCCCGGTGGCCAAGCCCCTGGCGGTGTGCGACTCCGGAGCTGGGGAGAGCGGCTACGCAAGCCCCTGGCGGTGCGCGACCCCGGCGAGGAGTCCCAGTGGCCAAGCCCCTGGCGGTGCGCGACTCCGGAGCTGGGGAGAGCGACCGCCACATCGCCTTGAACAGTGAGGCCCAGGGGGGCGGGAGGACGGATCCCGGTCTCCTAGCTGAATAACTGTGTGAATCCATCTTGGACCCCCGCCCCCAAAGAAAGCACCACAGGGCTGCGAAATAGGTCGCGGACAAGCAGGCGCCGGTCGCTAATTTGTGACGCGTACACAGGCACTGCCCCCGACAGCCAGCCCAAGAAAACAAAACGCATCTGTCAAAATGAGGCAGGCAACTTTAGAAATACCGGTAACACAACTCACCAGACAGCAGATAGAGAACCTGACAGATGAACAGATAAGAAACCTGTCAGAGGCTCAGTTCTGGGCCATTGTTATCAGGTGGCTTACAGAATTCACAAAAGAGCAGGAAAAAGATATGAAAGAAGCGAAAAACTTTCATAACGAAAGGAACAAAACAACATACGAGACAGAAGGAAAGGAAATAAAATCCAGAGTTCATTTCAACAAACTGGAATATGGAGAAGGAACAAGCAGTCAACCAATGCAGCGAGAGGTAATGGGAAGCAACAACGAAAGGATCAGAAACCTCTGGGACAGCTATAAAAGGCCCAACATAAGAATCATTGGTTTGCCAGAGAATGAGGAAGATGAACTAGAACTTGAAAAATTGAGTGAAAATATAATAAAGGAGAACTTCCCAGACTTGGGAAAGGGAATAGACCTGCAGGTCCAGGAAGCAAGGAGAGTTCCCAAGAGACTGGACCCAGGGAGAACCACTCCAAGACACATTATAATCAAAATGTCAAAAATTAAAGATAAAGAGAGAATCTTAAAAGCAGCAAGAGAGAAGAAAAGAATTATGTACAAAGGGGTCCCAATTAGACTATCAGCTGACTTCTCAAGGGAAACCCTACAGGCAAGAAGAGACTGGCAAGAAATATTCAAAGTAATGAAAATCCAAAACCTACAACCACGAATACTCTATCCAGTGAAATTGTCATTCAGAATAGAAGGACAGAGAAAGTGTTTCCAGGACAAAATAAAACTGAAAGAGTTCATTAGATCCAAACCACTGTTATATGAGATGTTAAAGGGACTGGTTTAAAAAAAAAAAACAGAAGCTAGGGAGATGAAACAAAGGCAAACTAAATAGGCAACGAGAGGGGAAGAGGAACTGTGGGTACGGGAAGCATATTGGGGGGAGGTCAACAGGGAGGGGGAATGGGGAAAGGGAGGGAGATGATATAGGAATTGGGGATCAAGATAGGAGGGAATGGAATAGACGGAGAGAGGTTGGGAGGAACTGTATGCACAACTAATGGACATAATCTAAAAGGGGGGGACAACTGGAGGGAGGGGGGCCACCGGGTGGAGGGGAGCAGAGGGAAGGGAAATTGGCACAAATGTAATAATTTAATCAATAAAACACATTAAATCTAAAAAAAAAAAAAAAAAGAGCAGGAGCTTGTAGTTCATACCACTGACTGATCTTCTGTAAAATTTTTAAGGAATTGTGATGTCAGAATCCAGATACTAATGGATAAAATGACTTAATGTGAGATTCAAGTGCGAAGAGTCTACTGTAGTAAATGCACTTAATGATTCAATCTAGACCTTCATTTGTGTATCATCCCCCAGTTAGTGTGAGCATTGGTTTTTATCAGTTCACAACCACTCTTTGCTTTGGAGAATTGCTCTCAGTTCTCCGCAGGAAGGTACCCGCTACTGCTCAGTCTTCCTCATCACACTCACTGCAGCTGACAGCTCACAGGTGGCAATCAACTGATATCATTGTGTCTCTGGCCTTGAGGGGAAGGCTAGTCTGCAATGAGATTTATGCTTCAGACCCTCCTGTGAATGAGGCCAAGGAAGGACTAACAGTTTCTGAGATGATGGCATTCTACATGGGTTTTTCCACTCCCTATTTTGCTGTCCTTACTTTCATGAAGATTTTCCTGGAAAGCACTCCTTAAATAAATGAAATGCATCTGAATATTTGTTCCAGTCACTGCTTCTGGAAAACACACCTGAGACATTCTATAACCCAGCAATACTATTTCTAGGCTATACACAAGGAAAAAATGCATACATTTTTACATCATATAACATGTATAGAATGTTGATAGCAATATGTCTCATAATAACCCCAAACTGAAAATAAATCCAAAACTTCAAATCCATTAGTATTTAAATGAATATGCATATTTTTATTTGCATTTTATTGCATTATATTTAAATATAATGTGTGGCAGAGTGTATATTCCAAAAAGAGCTACAAAAAAATGATTCCCTTCCTATATGCCCTCCTTAAAACAAGACATTGGTGCTCCTCCCATCTAGCAATGCTTTCTATAGTTCCTTCCCTTAAGCCTGCTTTCTTTTTTTAATGTCTTTAACAACAGAATGTGAGAAAAGTTGATTTCACAATACGTTATGTGACTTCTGAGGAGATTGCGAAGGTGCCAAATTTCATCTTGATTCCTCAGGATGCCAACTCTTGGAACCCAGCCATCCTACCATGTGGAAAACCAACTAGCTAGACTACATGGAGAGATGACATGTAATGTTCTAGCCAACTTCCCAGTGGGGGTCCTAGCTGAACAACCAGCATCAACTGTTAGACATGTGTAGAAGCCTCCGAATGGCTCCAGCCCAAGCCATGGAATCAACCCTGGCCTTCAAACATTCCCTGCTGAGGATCCAGACATTCATAAGGCAGAAAAAATGGCCCTTACTGTAACCAGGCCACATTCCTGTCCCACACAGTATCAGTGAGAGTAATACAATTCTTGTTTAATGCAACTGATTTTCACAGCACTAATAAAGTGTATATAGTAGTGAGAATTTGCAGCATATGGAAGTGTCTCTCTTACATAATGTTGAGTGAAAAATACATATAAAGATACAGAATATACACACTGTGAGATTTCACTACAAATATGAAAAACATGTAGAATTAATCCATGCTATTAGAAATCAGGATAGTAGTTACATTTGGGGAGAAGAGAAGTAGTAGTGATTTGAGCAAACGTGAGGGAAACTTCTGGAATATTGGTAAAATTCCACTCCCTGACTTGAGCAGTGGTTACATAGGCATGTCTACTTTGAGATAATTCATCAAGCTATGTAGTTAATATTTTTTTAAAATTCTGTAAAATTGTACAAATTAAAGTAAATTGTATCTTAATAAATACAGAAATATAATTTTAATATTTTGATATTTTAGATTATTTATCTGTGCTATTTTATCCTTCAGTTTTATATACAGTTGACGCTTGAACAACATGAGTTTGAACTATAGGGCTTCACTTACTCATGGATTTTTTTCAATAAATACATATAGTACTCTAAATGTATTTTCTCTTCCTTATAATTTTTATTAACATTTTCTCTAGCTTATTTTATTACAAAAATGCAATATGTAATATATAAATATAACATAAAAAACTATGTGTTAGTCAACTGTTTATGTTATCAGTAAGGCTTCCAGCCAAGTGAACTGTTAGTAATTGAATATTTGTGGTAGCAAGAAGTATTTGTAAACACTAATATCTTGAATGTTTATAATGCAAGTTTTCCTTTTAAATGTTTCAACAGTATACAGATAAATTCCAAGAAGTGCAATTACTAGATCATAAGACAGTTCCATTTTTAATTTTTTGAGGAAATTCCATACTGTTTCCCATAGTGGCTGCACCAGTCTGCATTCCCACCAACAGTGCAGTAGTGTTCCCTTTTCTCCACATCCTCGCCAGCACCTGTTGTTTGTTGATTTGTTGATTATGGCCATTCTGACTAGCATGAGGTGGTATCTCATTGTGGTTTTTATTTGCATCTCTCTAATGGCTAGTGATGTTGAGCATCATTTTGTATGGCTATTGGCCATCTATATGTCTTTTTTGGAAAAGTGTCTATTTAGGTCCTTTGCCCATTTATTGATTGGATTGTTTATTTTATCAGTGTTGAGTTTTGTAAGTTCTTTATATATATTGGATATTAACCCCTAATCAGATGCATTGGTAAATATGTTTTCCTATTCAATTTTTTAAAAAAAATTGTTGATGGTTTCCTTTGCTATGCAAAACCTTTTAGTTTGATGCAGTCCCATTTGTTTATTTTTTCTATTGTCTTCCTTGCTGACGAGATATATCAGATAAAATATTGCTATGAATGATGTCTGAGATTTTACTGCCTATGAGTTCTTCTAGGATTTTTATGGTTTTATGTCTAACATTTAAATGTTTAATCCATTTTGAATTTATTCTTGTGTGTGGCATAAGAAGGTGGTTTAGTTTACTTTTTCTGCATGTATCTGTCCAATTCCAACACCACTTATTAAATAAACTATCTTTAGCCTATTGTATATCTTTGCTTCCTCTGTCAAATATTGACTATAGAGCTGTGGGTTTATTTCTGGGCTTTCTAGCCTGTTCCATTGATCTATGTGTCTGTTTTTATGCCAGTACCATGCTGTCTCAATTATAATATAGTGTGATATTAGGTAGGGTGATTCCTTCAACTTTGTTCTTCTTTCTCAAAACTGCTGTTGCTATTTGGGACCTTTTGTGGTTCTATATAAATTTTTGAAGTGTTTGTTCAAGTCTAGACCTAACATCCTAAAACAGGTGTCTAAAATGTATTAGTATTTAAAATCGATATATCATTTATTGTGTATTTCTTAAATCTTGGATTAAAATTAGGTATTAATTATTCATATTATTTTATTAAAAATAAGTGACATTTTAAGAGATGTACAGATGTCAAACAACAAGAGAGTTAAAACTGTATAGTATATATCAAATTTAAACAAAGGAACAAAAGATATCTGTATAAATAATTCCTTATATCTGTAAAATCCATGAACATTTTCTGTTGAATGAAAATAGAACTATTGCTAAGAAGGAATAATTCCACATAGTCTCTTGTGTCCTTACATAATTACCTCTAAGATCATGTGTTCTTTTTTCTGGCAAGAATAATCTCAGACAAATATCTATGTATTATTTGAAAGAAGCAGCTCCTTCAAATACTTACATAGTTCTATCCTTTTCAGGGACATCTTCCAATTTTAATTAAAACAATTTCTTTTTGATCAGATCAACTCAGTGTGAATTGGAATAGAGGCCTGACCGATGAAGTCAGTGTCATGGTGGACTAAAATAAACAAAATAATGGGATTAGAGTTTGTTGAACTGAGATTCCAGAACCTCTTACCAAACTAAGACTAAAGGCAGAAGTTATGCCCATTTTAAGAACTGATGAATTTCAAGACAAATATTTCTCATATATAATAACACAATTGATTAAATAGAAAATAATCTTTCTCACATAAACAGAGCTTATTTGTTATACAACCCAATGTCTGATCTGAATTTTGTGAAATATGCTTAGATAAAAATGTAAAAATATTCATGAGGCAGACCAAAGAATTAATTAATTAAAATTAAACAAGCTAAAATAAAATTAAACAAGCTGATTGCAAGTACAGATAACTGAATATTAAGAATTATCACTCTTTTCATAAAATAAACTTCTGGGCCTTGAAATATTCCAAGGAATGATACAGACTGAAGGTTAAATCTCCTAATATGGTGCTTCTTAGTGATGTTGTCGGCGGCGGCAGCCGTCCGTCTCGAGAGACGATGGTGTAGCTTCTTAAGAGTCTATCTGCACCGCCGAGAATGGCTGTGCAGTCCAACTCGGGAGTGACACGGTATCTGTCTCCTCCCGTGTTGAATCGACATCTTGCGATGACGCTGGAGTGTCCTCTCCAGTGAAGCTGAAGCTACAGAGCCTGGGCAGGGTGATATGGAGGGTCTGCTGTTGCCCATGCAGCAGACCCCCCCTCTCTTCGCAGCTGAAGGGTCCAAGGGAAAGACGGAGTCAATACAGCTTGGCTTCAGGTGCGCCGCAGGAGTTGCCGGTGTTGACTACAATGTCAAACCGCCTTAGGGACTCCGGCTCCGGATTTTCTGTCGGGGTTTACTCCCTTAGCCTTTCCCCTGAAGAGGTATGCCGCAAGGCAGCGGAGGTTTTTTGGAGTCAGAGTTTTCCTTCTCTGATGTGCCCTGACTGGAAGATCGAACCAGCGACACTTAGCTCGCAGGCCGACGCTCAATCCACTGAGCCAAACCAGCCAGGGCTCGTTTTTCTGTCTAGTCACTGGTTATCTTAATAGCTTCGTTATTGCTCATCCTTTAAAAAGCTTTTTCTTGTCGTAGAATGTAGGTTTGATTTCCGAGTCTCCTGGGGAGGCAGGGTGGAGTAGGAGGAAGATAAGGTGCCCGGACAGTGTCCTCGCTCTTGACTCTGGGCCAGTCTTTTCCCTCTGTGGGTCTGTTACCTCATCACAGACTACTTGATTGCAAAACCCTTTGCCCACACACTATGCATGGGGCTCCACATCAGGTCTGCTGCACCCCACACTGCAATGTTCCTTAGAACCAGGCTGCCACCCCAAGATAAACAGAGGCATACAGCCAGTGGGGCTTTTATGGGGAGGCTTGAGCACAGGGCAAGGAACTTTGTCTTCATTTGAGTGAGGTCATTGCCAGGCAGTGGTGGAGGGTCTGAAGACAGATCCTTCTTTTGGAAGTGTTACTGGTGGTGTTGGAAGCAAAATTGGACCTCGGCTCTTGGTTTCAGTGAAGAATCCTGAGCCAAGAACTCAGATGATAAGAGAAAGTTTATTTAGAAAGTTACAGAGGTAGTAGAAGTGAGCCAGCTGGGTTGCACAGGCTCAGAAAACAAGTTACAGAAGCAAAAGAAGAGCCCTTGGAGCTTAGGAGAGGGAAAGGCAAAAAGGTACGGTACCTGAGGGGTGTGAGAAAGGCTCACAGTAAAACACCAGGACACAGGACTTCAGCAGCTAAGTGAGGCAGTTATTCACGAGTCTGCAGAGTCGGGTGCAAAGCCAGCCAGGAGCCTGTGCGTGCGAAGTAGACAAAGAAAACTGGTTTTATAGGAATGCGATTAGCTCCCCTCCCTAACGCGATTAGCTCCCCCACCCTTCTCCTTCTTCCCTGTTTCTCCATTACTGGTTAATCTGGGTTCACAATCTAATGCAATTAACTACTTAACTCAGGGTGTGATTAATTAAGGGTAATCTACTTATAGGTCTATCTCCAACTTATTTGCAGTTATGTAGCTACATCTTCCTATTTCTCTGTGTTTGGTGATGACAATCTTCCTCCTTTTGATCCCAGAGATAGGTGTGAGGAGCTTCGGAATGTCATTTCCTCTCCCTGTTTTCACGATTCATCTGTTAATTATCTCCTACTGGTTTGAGAGTCACTGGCTTCTTATCCCTTACAGGGGGAAGATGAGGGAAAAGGAAAAGGCCTGGGCCACTCAGCAGTGGGAGAGTGTGTGCTGGGTCCTTCCTCTTGAGGGTTTTAAAGGCTGGGAGATTTGGGGGAGGTCTAGGGGAGATCTCAATAGAATGTTCATTAGCTTTCTGCTGAGGAGCCAAGATGAGATTTATTCCCCTGACTTCATCTGTCCTTGGGTGTGGTTGGCACTAATTGGATTTCTGTTATCTGTCTCTGTGAGTACGGTGATTTAAGTTATTTATCTTCTGCTTAGGAAACCAAGGATTTCACGATTTACCAGATGGCTGTAAACTGCTTGGTCATTTAACTATCTCAGTTTGCCTGTTCCACTTGTCCTGGTCTACAAGCCTGTCTCAGAGGAACCCTTAACTGCTTTTCACTGGTGCATTGGCATGAGCAAGGGCCCCATTGGCTGGGAACTCCTGTGTCATCATGTCGACCTCACAAAGACTGTAATACTGGCCTGGGCTTGGGGTAGCCTAGGTAACCTGAGAGGTGACTCTGGAAACATTCCAGGAGTGGGGGCAGCCTTCACAGCCTTCACAAGGCAGTTAAGGACTTAACCCCACCCTTCCTGGGTAAAAGTCTCTCTCCTGAGATTTTAATTCGACAGTTGGAACTTCATACCTTTGTCTTAAAGCTGAATTTTCTGTTACCACATGGATCCTCCAGATGGAGGTAACGCATTGAACTTAACACCAGGAACTTAAAGCTCAGGGAGAAAATTTTGTGAGTGTGGTGGGTGGGAGTTGGGGGCAGGTGAGGGGGAAGAGAGTGAGAAGAAGACTCAAGGAGGCAGTACCATAGGTTGGGGGACAGAGAAGGCAGACAACCTGGAAGCAAGTCTTGGTCTTTTTCTCAAGTCCCCCTGCCCCCACTGTACCCTTACCCAAGGGGAGGAAGAGATGGTGAGGATGAATATTTATTGAGGGCCTACTGGGGGCCAGGCCCTGTGAGCATCACTCTCTGCATTGTTCACTTTGTTCCCTACAGTAATCTTGTGGATTGCATATTAAGATTGATGCTCATTGTGGTAAGGCTACGTGCCCAGGCTAACACAGCTGGTGGGAGACAGAGCAGGTTTTGAATTCAGGTCTATCTAATTCCAAAGCCCAGGGTTTGTGTATTATAAGCATTGGGAGAGTTTTGTTGCTTTCATTGGTCTTTTCCTTTAGGATAGAGGCCTAATAGTGGCAGATGGATTAGAGAATGAGAAATGGGAAGACATAGATTCACTCAGTGATTCATGCTTGGAGAATCTCTGAAATATTGTAGGGAAACCTGAGTTTAGAGGACCTGGGCTTGAATCCTGCCTCTGCCACTTGCTGGGGACTTTGCAAAAATCACTTTATATCTGTGAACAGTCTGAATTAATATGCCAGTAAATAAGGTTAATGACACCTTGAAGAGCTGTCATTCATTCATTCATTCAATTTTTTATTTTATGAATATTTTCTGAACTTCCCCTGTGTGCTAGGCACTATGTCATGTTCTGGGAGAACAGGGATAACTGGACAGCTAGACACTCACTAAGCTCATTTTCTAGATGGAGAAGTATATGTACAAGTAAATAAACAGCAATCCTCTGATAAGAGAGTCGCTCATGTGAGGAAGGTTCCTCACCCACATTTGAGGGTCTCAGGAAGACTCCTTGAAGAAAGAGATTCTTAAGCTGGCATCTAATATGTGACTATATGTTAGCCGGGGAAGTGACGGAAGTTTAGTTGGGTAGCCTTGGGTAAGTTTATAGGAAGAAAGAAGAGTATTTGCAAAGTCCCCAAGTCAATGCACTTGGGGCACTGGGAGAAGTTGTGAATGGCTTGAGCACGGGGTGCAACTTAATTGAGAATGACTCAAGGATTGCACCAGGGACGGGGATGGATGTCGCTGAAGAGATGGAGGGGTGAGGCATATGGGCAGAGCTCACTGGTAAAGGATACACATATCAGACAGCAGATCAGGGTGTCCATCCACCAGCTATGTGATCATCACTTTGGGGAGAGGAGGTAGGGAAGAGCTTGATAAAAAGGCTGATTCCTGGGCCCCTTCAGAGCTACAAAGTAGAGTTTCTGAGAGCAAGGTCCAGCAATCTGTCTTTTTAAAAAATATATAAACTATACCCCCACCCCAGAATCTGAAAGCCTATGAGAAGTCACAGAGGAAGTACGAGAGGGAAATGGTGTAGTTGGATTTACAAGCATTTTTTCTTTATTTGAGAATATCAATATTTCCACCTAATTCCTGAAAGAGTCTTGACAGAAAATCTGTAGTTGGCGGTTCTTTTCTTTCAGCAGCTGAAAAATGTATAGCACTTCTCTTTGGCCTCATGGTTTCACATAAGAAATCCACTGCCATTCAAAGGGATGTTCTCTTATAGGTAATGTTCTCTGGTTTCTCTGAAGATGTTTTTTATTTCTTTTCTTTTTCTTTTTCTTTTAGTTGTCACAAGTTTAATCATGATGTTTTGAAATGGATTTCTTTGGGTTTATCCCATTTTGGATTTTCTCACCTTCCTGAATCTGTATGTTTGTATCTTTCACTAAATTTGGTTTATTTTCAGCTACTATTTCTTAGGAAAAAAATTTTTTCAGCATTCTTTCTCTTCTCCATCTGGAATTCTCATGATAAAAATTATATATATATATATATTTCCTCCTACAGATCTCTGAGTCTCTATTTTCTTCAGCCTATTTTCTCTTTGTCAATGAAATTAAGTAAATTTATTGATCTGTTCATCAAGTTCATTGATTTATCCTCTGTCATCTCTACTCTGCTATTGAGCTCATCTAGTGAGTTAAAAATTCTTTTTTAGTTATTGTGCCTTTACAATAACTTCTACTTTAATTCCAGTTATTGTATTTTTAATAACTTTATTTACTGATTGAGATTTTGTATGTTTATATGTTTCAAGAATACTCAAAATTGCTTTTTGAGGCATTTTTGACACTTTTAAAATCACAAATTCTGTACTTCTGATTCATCTCAGTGTTGGCATTAGTTGATTACCTTTTCTTAAGATAAGATTTTCCTATTTTTTGGTATGATGAGTGATTTTTGATTGTATCGTTGGTGCTTTGGACATAAAAAGGCTCTCGACCCTACTTGAATCTTCTGTTTCAGCAGGGAGTCAACCTTGGTCTGCTTTGTTCTTCTGGCACTGCTGGGGCTGCCTGTAGGGGCAGACGGTGCTTCCCTGGGACATATGTTGTCCTTGGAGATCCAGGAACTGTGGGACCTGGCAAGTTCTCTGCCACTGGGTGGAGGGCCCAGAGATGCAGGGCTCTGCTAACACTGACACTGAAGTTGGATTGGCCTGTCACTGCCTACATGTAGATGAAGAGTGGGGATTGGGGCACCTCACTGGGACTTCCCCTCTATTGGACTTCTCCTTTCCTGATCTTTTGGCCAGAAAGCAAGCTTTTCTTCTCCTTTTTCTCTCTCTGTGTGCATGTGTGTGTGTGTGTTTGTATGCATTCTTGGCAGAACTGTCTGGGTTTTATGGGAGATAAAAAGGAAACCTGGGAGCACTCACTATCATGTCATCCCTTAAGTCCTGAGGTTTCTAGCTAGTTCACTGACTTGTCTGTTGAGCTATTTTCAGGGTATTTAGTTGTATTTAGGAGGCAGGAGTAGGGAAAAGTGGGTCTATCCCCTGTTGTCTGTTACAAGCATTTAAAAATTGTGATACAATACACTTAGCATAAAATGTATTGTTAGTGACATTTAGTACCTTCGCAATGTTGGGTAACACCACTACCTAGTTCCAGGATGTTTTTTGTCAGTCCAGAAGGAAACTGTGTACCCATGAAGCATCACTTCCCAGTCCCTCCTTTCTCTGCACTGGCAACTTTTTTGTCTGCTTTAATGTGCTTTCAGCATCTCTAGATTTGATTATTCTAGTTATTTTATATAAACGGAAGCATACAATAAGTGACCTTTTGTGTCTGGCTTCTTTCACTTAGCACATTTTCAAAGTTTATGTTTAGCATGTATTTAATTCTTTTCTATGGCTGAATAAAATTCCATTGTATGGATATACCATTTTTGTTTATCCATTCACCAGCTGACAAACATTAGGGGTATTTCTACCTTTGGCTGTTGTTAATAGTGCTGCTATGAACATGTGTGTACAAGTTTTTGTTGGGATACCAATTTCCAATTCTTTTGAGTATATACATAAGAGTAGAATTGCTGGATTGTATGATAATTCTATGCTTAACTTCTTGAAGAATTACCCAGTTGGTTTTTACAGAAGTTACATCATTTTACATTCCCACCAGCAGTGGGATTCCAATTTCCCACATCCAATTTGAGGGCTCCAATTACTATACATCCTTGCCAACACTTGTTATTTTCCATTAAAAAATTATAACCATCCTAATGGGTGTGAAGTAGTATCTGTTTTTGGTTTTGATTTGCATTTCCTTAATGACTAATGATGTTGAGCATCTTTTCATGTGCTTGTTGGTTATATATATATATATATATATATATATATATATATATATAAAATATTTAAAAAATATTTTATATATATGGCCTGTTCAGAAGATATCTGGCCATGTAATATGAAAAACAGAGACATTTATTGAAGAAGATACAGGTTACAAGAGACATTGTACACAGGGCAATGATGCCCCAGTTCCCTTCAAAGTAGGCACCTTGGGACCTCACACAGTTCTCCCAATCACCATCAGCTGCCCTGTGGTATTTTCCTGAAACTCATTGGTTTTAGTTTTGGGGAAAGCCAGAAGTACCAAACCTGGGCTGTAGTGGGGCCGGGTCACCTGGGTGATTTGATGTTTCACCAAAAACTCTGCACAGGATGTGATGAATGAGCGAGCACATCGTCCTCATGAAGCTGCAATCACCTGCCGCTCGTAGCCGCAGCCTTCTGAGTCATCTGAATAGTCTCTTTGGAGGCGTGTTCAAGCTGAATGCAGAACCGATGCAGATTCATGCTCTACTCGCTCAGTCCCTTTGGATGTGACAGCCACGCAGTACACATGCTCCCTCAGCGGTGGCTACCACCTTCACTGACTAGTACAGTGAAGTCGTCATTATTTACACATGTGTATTCCAGTCCACTTGCCTTGGCTACCAGCTTACATTGATGTTGCACAAACCTTTCTTGTTCTTTAACCATGGCTGGACTTTTTCCAGACGGACTATTTTTCAAGTATATATGTGTATGTGTGTGTGTGTGTATATACACCCCCCCACTTCCTTTGGAGAAGTGTCCTGTTTAAGTCATTCGCTGATTTAAAAATTGGGTTGTTTATCTTTTTGTTGTTAAGTTGTTAGAGTTTTTTAATTTTTAATTTTCTCTCTATATTTTTATTTATTTATTTATTGAATTTCTTGGGGAGACATTGGTCAATAAAATCATATAGGTTTCAGGTGTATAATTCTATATGCATCAACTGTATATTGTATTGTGTATTCACCATGCCAAGTGGTGGATTCTAAACTCTTGTGAGATATATGATTTACAAATATTTTCTCTATTCTGTAGATATTTCTCTTCTTAAAAGTATTTCTCTTTTTAAAAAGATTTTATTTATTTATTTTTAGGGAGAAAGGAAGGGAGGGAGAAAGATAGGGAGAGAAACATCAATGTGTGGTTACCTCTCTCATGCCCCCAAGCGGGAACCTGGCCTGCAACCCAGACATGTACTCTGACTGGAATCAAACCGGCGACCTTTTGGTTTGCAGGCCGGTGCTCAATCCACTGAGCCACACCGGGCAAGGTCCATGTATATTTTAGAATATGTTTGTCTAGGTCTTCAGAAAAATCTTGCTGGCATTTTTATTAGAATGCTATTGATTTATCCATCTATTGAAGTTTTCCTTTATATAGGATATAGCTTTTACTAGAACTGAAAAATTCTCCATCAAGATCTATTGTATTTTTTGATAGGTTAATTCCTATGTACTTTATAGTTTTTATTGCTTGCATGAATCATATCTTATTTTTTAATACAATTCCTCTTTTGTACTGATGATGCTTGATGGTGTAGAGAAATTTTGTTTCTGTATGTTGAACTTTTTAAAATACAACTTTATTGAGTTATAATTTAGATATCATAAAATTTCCCCACTTTAAGTGTATAATTTAATGGTACTAAAATACACACAGAATTGTGCAACTATCACCACAATCAATTGTAGAACATTTTCATCAACGTCCCCGCCCCAAAAAAACATACCCAAACCTCTTAGATATCACCCCAAACCCATTGTCCCCCAGTTCTAGGCAACCACTAATCTACTCCCTGTATAAATTTACCTGTTTTGGACTTTTCATATAAATATGTGGTCCTTTGTGATTGAAACACAGTAACCCCACTTAATTCCTTCCCCCTAATTTATATGCTGTCCTGGTAATGCATATTCATTATTTTCTCAATCCTATAACATTATTATTATTTTATGTAGTTAATGTTCTTATAGTTACCCAAATATTAATCTTTCTTTTATTTCATTGCTTATTGCATCTCAGACCTTCCATCTGACATTGATTTCCTGTTGCTTGTAGAGCATACTTTAGAATTTCCTTTAGTGAATTCTGCTGATTGTAAACTTTTATCGTTTTTTGTCTGAAAAAAATTGCCTCTAGTTCTCTTTCATTCCTTTAAAAAATGTTAAAACAATGAAAACTTGAAGAAAAATTGAAAGCACAGTATAAAATTTTTTGTCTGTGAATAATTTGATGAAGTGGCCAAGTGATGTCCCACATCCCTGAATTTTGTTTTTTATTTCTTACAAAAAAGAACAAAGGTTAACCATCAAAATCAAGAAATCGGTATTAATACACTGTTACCATCTAATTTGCAGACCCCATTCAAATGTCACTGATTGTCCCGGTAATTTTTTCTGGAAGAAAGAGATCCAGTGCAGAATAACTCACTGCACTTTTTTGTCTAGTTTGTTTTGTTTCCTCAGTCCTCACCTCAGCCTTTCCTTGACTTCCATGTTCTTTTTTTTTCTTTCTGAACATGTGCTTTAATGAGCTGTCAGGCCAAGGGGGCAGCAGCTGAGCAGAGCTCAGGGCCTAGAGGGGAGTCACCCATGGCTCCCCTTTGTCACCTCAGGAAGCCTATTTTTTTCCTTTCAACCCTGAGAAAGTGTCAGAGGCTTGGCTAGCAGTCTTGTCGATGCTTTTCTGGGTGTATTTGGCCACCCCATCCATGGCTGCAGCCTGGGCTACCCCTTCCACTTGCTGCTTCAGGTCCTGCAAGCCCTTGCTGGCTATGGCTGCAGGGGACCTCTGAGGAGTCAAGGGTAGCTGAAGCCACATTGGATCTCCTGACACTCGTGTTCTTGATACACTTGAAGATTACAGGCCAGCTGTTTTGTAAGTTGTACCCAGGTTTGGGTTTGTCTGATGCTTCCCATGATCACCTTCGTGTCATGCGCCTTTGGCAGGAAGAGCATGGAAGGGAAGCTAGCCTTTTCTCATAGCGTCCCACCTGCTGGTGTGTGATTTTGGCTTGTTCCGTTACTGATGATGCTCACTTCAGTCACGTGAGTGAGATGGTTGCTGCCAAGGTCACCACTGTGAAGTCACTATTTACCCCTTCGTAATAAATATCCTGTGAGGAGGTTATCTGAAACTATGTAAATACCCCATTCTTCATCAAACTTTCTATTTATTCATTTACTTGTTTATATTAGTATGGAGTTGTGGCTTCCTAGTTTATTCAATGGACTGTATCATGTGTTGCTGCCATTATTTATTGTGATACCGAAACTTTCCGCAGTTTGACCAGTGGACTCCTCTTCAAGCAAGCTTTTGTGCCCTTTGACATAGCCTCATTGTTGCTTGAGTTCTCTTGTTCTCTGTTTCAAGATGTCTCTTCCTTGTCTTCTAGCTCATCTTATATTTTTCCTGCCCAAGTCCTAGAATCAGCCCAAGGAGACTTGTTCCTTTTAGTGGAGAATGGTACTTAGAAGCCAAGATCTTGGTGCTGGCTGTATTTACTACTATTGGGATGTCTCTGCTTCTTTCTCTTGGCTTAATCCTCCAGCAGCCTCTGGTGGCCAAGAGGGCCCTGAAGTTCTAGGCTCTCCTAGGTCCTCAGAAGGAGAAGACACACACTTTCTTAAATAAAGAGCTCTATTGCCCTGCTCACCCAAGAGCCCATCCCTGGACCAGTCACTGTGGCTGTGGGCACAGGACTCTTTTTATTGGCCAAGCTTGGGTTGCAGGCCCGCGCCTGTTTGAAGAGGGGGATAGGTGGGGCTTCAAGGGTTCAGCTTCATCTAACTATATGGAATGGGTAACCCACAGGGAAGGCAGGAATTCTTTTTTACCAAAGGAAAGATGAGCAAACCTGGGGCTGACAAAATAGCAGGTATCTACTATAACAAATGAGAGTTTAATTATAAATTGTGATAATGGTTGAAAAAAGAGAGTAAGATGATGCACAAGAGGATCACCGTGGGACCCCCATTAACCCAAAGGTCAGGGGAGGCCTCTTTGAGGAGAGGCAGGCAAGCTTAGACCTGAAGGACAGGTGTAGGACCTGGGCAAGGGGGCGTGGCAGTGAATTGGTCCAGGTAGAGGAAACTGCCTTGTGCAAAGGCCCTGAGCCTGGAAGCTTGTCTGGCCAGTGTGGCCAGAGCATGGTGAGTGAGGGAGAGCAGCGGCAGTAAGGCTGGGGGTGGGGTCAGGGAGGCTGACCTGGCAGGGCCTTGAAGGCACTGACAAGGATGCTGATTTTATGCTCAGTGAACTGGGCGCCATTGAAGGGTTAGGGTAGGGGGAGCCCAGTCTGGCTGCCGGGAGAGTGAGGATTAGAGAAGCCCAGTTGGGGAGGGGAGAAGGGACTGTGGCCCCCTAGGTATGTTATATCTTTCTACTCTTTTCTTCCCTCATCGAAACAATGACATGCAGAAGCCTTTGATGAAGTGGCCTCATGCCTGGTGAACATGGCAGGGAAGGGAGAGGATGGCAACAAAATGACTCTGGTATGCATCCTGCCCAACAAACAGCTGACTTCCTGGGATGCCCCCCAGCCCCAGCCCCCACTCCCCAGCCCCAGCCATCCCTGTTTCTCTGCCCAGCTCCTCTTTTCTCCATGGTGTTCATCACCATCCAAAGCACAAGATGCTTTCCATCTTTTATCAGTCTCTCTCGCTATATGTATCTCCTGTGCACTGGGCATTTTCATCTGTCTTATTCCCAGCTGTATTCCCAGCATCTGCTGTGGTGCCTGGCATATCAGAGGTGCTCAGTAAGTTTTCTAAACAACTAAATGAATTGTGAGAGGGTCTGTAATGGTGACAGAAAGGCTGGAAATGGCCTGTTTCAGGACATAGGCCTGACCCAGGTCTTGGCCACGCACCAGGCCTCGGGAGGCCAGAGAAAGCCAGTGTCTGCAGGACTTGTTGAGGGCCAGTTGGGGCAGACAGGACAGGCTGGTGGACACGAGTATGACACACAGAATGTGGGCAAGGCTGGCTGACGGACAGAGTCTGGAGGTAGGGGATCCACCCAGGTCAGAACTTATAGGGGGGAGGCCCTGCCCTGCCCTCAGGCTGATTCAGAGGCCAGCTCAATGCAGCATGTGGGTGGGGGTGGGGAGAAGGGGACAGAACTATGAAGAGGTCTTGCATTTGGGAAGCATCTGTCTTTACCCCACGGCATTCTTCCAGTTGTCCACCTTGCCCTTGCCACACTAGCCTTCTTCTGTTCCATACCAAACTCATTCTTACCTCAGGGCCTTTGCACTTGTTATTCTGTCAGGAAGGTTCTTCCTATAAGATAGGCCTAAGTAAGTGAGGTCTGTGTTACATAATGTAGGCACAGCACTGAGCACGGTCCCTGCACAGAAAGAGTTTGTTACTGCAATCACTCAGCAAATTTAGGTGAGCCCTTGCTATGTGCCAGGCACTGTTTCAGGCACTAGAGATATACTAGCGAAATGATGTTCTACTTTGGAGAGACAGACAGACGCTCCTTCTTGTTTTTCACATGGCTACCTCTTTCTTGTCATTCAGGACTCAGTCGAAATATTATCTGCCCTGAGAGGCTTTCCTGGACAGTTGGTACTAAGTGAGCCATCCCTCTCCCGTCACTTTAGTAGCCAAAGTCATTAATCGCTGTTTAACAAACTGCCTCAACACTTAGTGGTTTAAAAGTTCACTCTGACAGCCGGGGAAGTAAGGATGGAAAGGGCCCAATTTCTCATGATTCTAAAGTGTGACTGGGCTCAGCGCGTGGTTCTTCTGCTCTGTGTGGTGTAGACAGAGATCACTGGGGGAGGGGGCCTGGAACATCCAAGATGGCCCCATCTTCCCAAGTCTCTGTGTACCTGATGTTGCCATTCCATGGCAGCTGGGTTCCAGAGGGGAAGAGTTGCCAGTTCCTGTAAGGGTCAGGCCAGAAACTGCACAGCAGCACTGGCATGGCCTTGTGTTGGTCCAAACGAGTGGTGGGATGAGCCCAGAGCCATCTTGATAGGCAGAGTAAGAAAGAACTTGTGGGATCTTGAACCCACCACACTGTTCATCTGATTACCTGGTTTTGCTTTCTTTACTATATGAAGTTATTTTATTCATTATTTTATTTATTTCATGTTTTTTTCTCCTTCTTCTGCCCTAAGATAAGGAGAATGATAGATGAATTGGACATTAGTAAATGTGTTGCCTCTCTCAGGTAGCAGAGTGCCTTAATCTGATTAGGACGTGTCCTTAAGAAGGGTAGATAGCAGAGGGCCCATAGGAGGTATTACTTATGGTGATATTTCAGCTTGAGGTGTGGGGGACCCTTTCTGTCCCCACAGCCGCTGCTTCTCCCTTAGTTGACTGGCAAAGGGGGAGAGTTCTGCAGCCCCTGATATCTGTCCTCTTCCAAACGCTGGACTTCAAGGATTATCCACACACCCCTGCGGTCACCTTCTCAAGTCTCACCCACTCCCCAGATGTTCCCTTTGTGGTTTCTCATTTCTCTTGAGCAACGCTGGGGCTGGCAGCTGGCGAGGAGCAAGCTGGCATGCCTGCAGGTGGTGGGTGGCTGATGCAGGGGTGAGGACAGCCCCTGAAAGCTGGGTTCAGTGCGCCTCTCACCCTGTGTCTTTGCCCTCTGCTGCCCCCGAGGCTGAGAATGTCGTCACCCTCCAGAAGAGCCAGGATGTGCTGGAAGGTGAAGGAGAGAAGAAGACTATGGTGAAGAAGATGATGGTGCGAGAGCCACATCTGGTCTGTGGCATTGGGGTGGGAGGAGCGGAAGTCCTGAGTCTACCCACTGATGAGACAGGGGGCTAGGCGGGGAGAGGAGAGACGAGGAGGCAGGGCACTTGGCCTTGAGTCTCAGCTCCACCTCTAACTGCTCTCTGCCTGTCTAGAGGGAGCCCAGGCAAGTCAGGTCCCTTCTCTGAGCCTCACTCTGCTCATCCGTGACAATGACTGTGTCACTGCTTGGGGGGGGGGGGGGGGGGGAGGATACAATCCAATGGTCCACTGTAAAGCATTGTGTACCTGGGAGCAGTTTTATTACTTAATACCAAAAGTTAGTTCTGGTGGGGAATTTTCTTATCATTTTGCTAAATACAGTCATTTCTCAGTTATCCACCAGCATGTGCTGGGTGGGGATAAGCAGAGAAGTTTCTAAAATCATACTTAGCTTTGAGTCCCTTAAAGAGGGAAAATATCCTTGCCCTTGATACCTTCATTTAACTAATATTAATTGAGCACCTATTGTCTGTAGGTACTAAATCAAAAGTGAGAAGTAATTAGAAGAACATTTTAAAAGGAATTCAACTGGATTTCTTTCGAGGGCCCTTTGTGGTGTTTTTGCTTTGGGCTGGTCTGTGGTTTAAATAAACCTCCCCACCATGAGGCTTCAGAGACGCAGCTGGTTAGAACGTGGGGTGTTTTGGTGACTTTGAACTGAGGCTCCAGACAGGTCTGAGCAGTGAACTGGCTCCCCCCGACTGGAGGCTGCCAGAGCGTGGAGGTGGGGAGTTCTGCCCAGGCTGAGGGGCTGCTGCTGTAGCTGCTCCTGGAGGGGTAGCCGCAGCCCTGGTGGTCTGCAGTGGCCTGCTCCCCTCATCAGCCCTTCTGTGTGCCCTGCTCAGAGGCAGATCCAGGAGGAGCCACTGGATTCCCTCTCCAGCCCCGTCCGCCAGCAGGCCATGGAGACCCTGACGCAGCTGAGGTGTCCACAGCCCCTCCCCGACCCCCATCTCCTCTTCTTCTTGCCATGGGCTCTGCCTCTGTCTTCTGGAGCCTCTCTGCTGTGCCCTAATCCCACTCCTGGGTCTTCTCCTCTCCCCGTGCCCAGTCCCTCCCAGGGCTGTCTGCCCTCCACACCCACTTCCCTCCTCCCCCCACCTCACCTTCGTGGATCTGAATCTCAGGCCCACGCCTGGCACCCCGTCGAGGTACCCTCGCCCCAGCCCTGCATTCATAGCTCCAGCTGCCCTCACTCTATGCCTTTGCTTTCTGTCTCCTCACCAGTCACAGCCATCCTGTGCTGGATCTTTGGGAAATGTCAGAGCTGGTAAACACGTGTGTGAAGAGTGTGTTCTCCCTGCCTTCTGTGCAGGCCATGCAGGAGAAAGATGAGGCCAAGGCTGAGACCGTACGGGTAAGCAGGGCCCTCCCCGGTGGGTCCTAGGGTGGTCCAGGGTCCTCAGAGTGAGGTACATGGTAGGACTCCCAGCAGGGAAAGGAAGGGTGCTTGCTCGAGTTGCAGGGCCTGGGGCAATGTGCTGACCCTCTCTTGGTGTGAGAGGGATGTTTGGTGAGTGAACGGATTTTTGGAATAGGGATCAGTCCCTCATCTGGAGGGTTCTATTGACTTCTGAGCCCTGTCCAGTGAGAGGCCGGTGGACAGGCATTGGCATGGCCAGAGGAGGTAGCCAGGATTGACAGGAGGCTGGTTGAGGGCTAGGTCACAAGGAAGAAAGACTGGCTGTGGCCCAGAGAAGCAGGACCTCAAGGAGCTCAAACACATGGAAACCTTTCAACCTCTGCAGTTGTCCTAGGAGGAGCGGTCAGAGGTTTCCTTTAGTGTAGGGTGTAGGGTCAGTGGGGGAAGTCAAGGGAGTGGTGTTTCAGCTCAGAGTAAAGCTCATTCATTAATTCATTCATTCATCCTTTCATTCATTGAATATTAATGGAGGGCCTACTAGAAGCACAGGGGTGGGATAGAGTAGGGGCAAGGGCAGGGGTGAGATAGACCTTATCAGAGAATTATGCAGTTAATGCAAAATTACAACACTGGTAAATGCTGCGAGCAAGCAGTACTGCTGCTATGAAGAGCCTGGAATGGAGGGGACCTGGCCTAGGTGGGCGGAGGTTCAGGATTCTTGGTGCTGGAGCTGCGAGGTTAAAGAAGAGCTTGTTAGCTGAAGGGAGTGGCACTGGCAGAAGGAAAAGCATGCCAGGCAGAGGGAACAGCCTGTGCAGAGGCCTGAGGATGGAGAGAACATGGCAACAGCAAGGATGACACTGAGGCGGTGTGGCTGGAGCCCAGGGTCGGGTGAGAGTGCTGAGAAGTGAGGCTGAGAGCTGTGGGGGCAGAGCATGTGGCGGTAAGAGGGCTCTGGGTCCCAGAGGTGGTGCCCTGAGATAAGACCCAGAGGAAGGGCGGGCAATCCTTGTTTGGGCCCAGGAAGACAGAGGCCCCCTTGTAGTAACAGGTCCAGCCAGCAGAGGTCAGCGCTGCACAGTGCCGGGCTGCAGATGAGAAGGACCGGGGCAGGGGGCGTAGCTGGAGAGTGAGGTTTGCTTGGTGATTGTGGTGCAACCCTGGTGTGAATGAACAGACTCAGGAAGCCTGGGCAACAACAATGTGAGAGGCAGACATGGGGAACTGGCAGGACAAGGGAAGGCGGAGGAGAGAGGGCCTTTCCAGAGTGGCTCAAACCCATAGCTCAGCCTTGTGTATGTGTAATGCCCGCACCTTCCTAAAACCCAGGCCTGTGGTGTGATTGACAGGGGAGGAGCCCGGGCGTGGAAGAAATGGCGGCCCTGAAGAGGCGACTTGGAAAACCTATTTAAGTCTAGGAGTAGCAAATTAAAAAAGAACCAGAGCGCTTCCCTAGAGACAATAATAAAAGTTTACCTAGCTCTTAGAGTTCTGGAGCATTTTCCCACTCACCCTCTCATTTGTTGCTTACTTGGCCTATGGTAGATTCTTAGTGAATGTTGGGTGTCTGCTTCCTTCACTATAAGGTAAAAAGTGCAGGGATAATAACGACCAATTTGTGGATAAGGAAACTGTAACCCATGGAGGGGAAGTAATGTGTCCAGTATCATACGTTAAGTTAGTCTCGGGTGGGACCAAAGAGCAGCTTCCTGTGTCCACACAAGGGGTTGCCTGGGGTGAGGGTCTGCTCCAGAGGCCTGCTAGTAGCTTGGTCCTTCTCCTGTCTACAGACCCTTTACTGTCATACCTTGGAAGCCCTGCAGACACTGCTCAATGCTCTCTTTGTTGAGTGTCCCATCGCTGCTGGGCTGACGAGCATTTTGGAGGTGAGGGGACGGGGAGGAGGGGAAGGGTGGAGAAGAAAGGAGGATTGGCTTAGGAGGAGGGGGTGGTGGGGGCTGGACCCAGAAGGAGTGATTTGACTTCAGGACGTGATCTTGTGCCAGTGTTCTGCCTCCCTGTCCCAGACCCGTGCCTCTTCACTCTCTCCCTCCCCTCCATACTCCCATGGTAGCGGCCCCCGTATCTTTGCTCCGTTCATTCATGCCCCTGTCTTCTTCTTTGAGCCTCACGATTCTCCATCTTTCATCTCTCTCCTCATTGACCATCCTCCCTCTGGTCTTTCAGTCCTATTCTCAGCTTCTGGACCCCATGACTCCCTATGCTCTAAGAAGAAGAGAAGAACTACGGGGAGTGGTCTTTATGCTCTCCCCAGAAGCTGATCAGTGAAGATTGGCCTGCCCACCCAGGCAGTAGGGGCTGGCAGCCAGCCTGTAGCTCTGAGCCTTACCCTTGTCCTCACAGCCCCTGGGGCCCTGGATGAACTCTGGAAAGGCCCATGAACGAGCTCGTGCTGTGAGCAGCAATGTCTCTCTGTTGAAGTGCGCGCTTCTCACCGTGCCTTACTTTGTGAGTGGCCTCTGGGAGGTGGGGCGGGGGGCCTCCTGGGGAGAATATTCCCAGTTCTGAGGGAGCCTGTGTACCTGTCCAACCTGTCCAGAGATTCCCAGGTGGCCCTTACCATCCTCAGAGGGCTCCGCTATCAGGGACAGACATTCCACCTCTTTTTACCATTTACTGTATAGCACTATTGAACCTTTAAGACTCAGTCCCTAAGATTATTACAACACAAATAGGTATGTTTCGGATCCACGGGCCTGGGGCTTGTGCTGGGAAGACTCGCCCTTCGCGTCGGGGATCCCGATGAGGATATTGGCCGGGAGGCTCTGGAGGGCATCACCATCCTTTATACCATCCTGAACCTCCGAAAAGGTAAGTCTAGAGCACCTCTGAAGCAAAGCTTCTGAGCAGGCATTCAGCTAGGCACTTGACTAAGGCAGTAGTAGTAAGGCACTGGTGGGAGATGGTGGAGACCAGCACAGGGTCTGATGGGGTATGCGGAGGTACAAAGAATTAGTCCCCACAGGACCAGGGACAAAGGCTATAAACAAACCTATTTTGATTGAAGCAATCCTTCTATCTAAGCTTTTCCTCATCCTTCCAAATTTAATCTGTGACTCTCCTTTTCACATTCCCATGGAACCATGTATACTCAGGCATGATAGCCCTAATCTCTTAATTCCTGGTCTGTCTTCTCCACTAGACTATAATCTCACTTGAGGACAGGGCAAGGCTGTGTCTTGTTCACCAATGAACCCCCAAGGGCTAGCCATGGGCCAGGCACGTGGTGGGTGCTCAGTGAATATTTATGGAATGAATGAACAAAGAACAGATTCTATCTTAGAACCACAGTGGTTCAAACCTGTAAGTGGGGAACATTCCTGGGATGTTCTTCCAGGGAGCTAGTGTTGCAGCATGGGCTGACACAGGTGCCCAGAAGGCACTGCACCTAGAAGTGCACCGTATCATCGATTACTTGTGTCCTTCTTTTGTCCACAGTCCCAACACTGCCTCAAACCAAGGGACTTTGGCATGTTGTTTAAACTGCCCTGGCTCTGGAGGCAGAGTGACCTGGGTACAAGACCTGGCTCTGGCCCTCCCTAGCTGTATGACTTCAGACAAGCACTTTCCTTGTCCAGGTCTAGATTTATTCATCTGTAGAAAAGGGTAAAATAGCATATAACTCGCAAGCTTTTTGAAAAATTAAATGAGATCATATATGGCACTTGTCAAATAGAGCTTTTTTTTTTCTTTCTTAAAGACTTTATTTCCTTGTTTTTAGAGGCAGGGGAAGGGAAGGAGAAAGAGGGGGAGAGAAACATCAACATGTGGGTGCCTCTTGCGCACCCCCAACTGGTGACCTGGCCTGCAACCCAGGCATGCGCCCTGACTGGGCATTGAACCAGTGACCGTTTGGCTTGTAGGCCGGTGCACAATCCACTGAACCACACCAGCCAGGGCAAGTTTTCTTTTCTCCATGCCTACAATGATGGTCTTATTAGTTTCAGGCCTTTGGGATCTGTCTGGTGTCCCTGCTTTTCTTGACCTCTAACATTTGGGACAAAGATTTGGCCCCCGGACTATTTTTGCTGCTGCCCAGGAACCACTCAGACCTCCTGTGTAATGGGTAAAAGTGATATAAGTCATGTCAATAATCAGCCTTAACGTCAGGAATAGCATAAACCAAGTTAGTATTGCTAGATTTTGCAAATAAAAACACAGAACACTCATTTAAATGTGAATTTCAGATAAACAATGAATAATCTGATTGAAAGTATTATATATTTGAGAGATATTTTCACTAAAAATTATTTGTTTACCTGAAATTCATATTTAAGTGGTTATCCTGTATTTTATCTGGCAAGCCTAGGCCAAATCCACTCTGTTAGATTCTGCAGGAGAAAAGTGGTTTGTCTGGACCCCCTGACCGTAGGAAGCAGCAAAGCTAGAATACAAAACGTGCGTTTGCCTGATTCCAGGTCCCAAGCTCCTTCCCTTTACAAAAACCCACACACTTGGTTCATGTGGTCACTCCACCTGATGGACCTTTCTCATGCCCATGTCTTGCCTACACTGGCAGATCCAGGAAGGACCCAGGCCAGGCCATAGTAAGGGCTCATAAAATGCATCTGAAATGTGTTTCCTTCAGTAGAAAACAGAAACCATCATGTGCCAGATACTATTCTATGCCCTGGGACACAGCAGTGAAGAAATAAATATCAATTCAATTAATCAAATAATCCACCCTGTTGAACTTACCTTCTTGTTGTCAGTAGACAACAAAATAAAAAAGTAATACCTATAGTAAGTCAGATGATGATGAGTCCTAAAGAAAAAAGGAAGTGGAAAAGGGGAATTGGGAATGCCAGGAGCAGGGGGATTGCCGATTAAGAGGCATTGCCATATGCCTGCCGGAATGGCAAAAATGAAAGGGACGGTGCCGCACGCTGGTGAAACCTGAGCCACTGGAGCTCTCGGGATCTGCGGTGGGAGCATCACTGGCCTCCACCGTGGAGAGCTGTTTGTCAGTATCCCCTGAAGCTGAATCTATGTTTACCCAAGGACACAGCAATTTCTCTCCTACTTATCTGCCTAGCAAATGTGTACATATAGTCAGCAAAAGACATGACTAGACATACTAGAGTGTTTATAGCAGCACTATGCACAATAGCTGGAACCAACCCAAATGTCCATCAGAGGTAGAACAGATACATAAATTGTAGTATATTCATACCATGGGAAATTGGGCAGCACTGAGGATGAATGAAGCAATGCTGCTTGCAACAGGGGCCATGAAGCTCACCCACATGATGTTGAGTGAAGGCCAGACATCAAGGATCGCATAATATATGAGTCCATTTGTAGAAGTCCAACAGTAAGGATATCTAATCTGTGGGCTGAGAAGTCGGAATAGTGGTTACCCCAGGGTAGGGGAGGGACAGAGTGGACTGAAAGAGGGCATGCGAGGGGCTTCTGGGGTGCTGATCACATTCTGTTTCTTGACCTAGGCGCCAGTTACGTGTATAGGTTGAGCATTTGAAAATCCATTTAGCTGGGTACCTATGATTTATGCACTTGCTACATCTATGTTTAACAAGAAGTTTTAGAGAAAGGGTGATCAGGTCTCACTGAGAAGGTCCTCTTTTTACAGGAGCCAGGGATGAGAACGAGATCAACAAGGTGGAACTGTATGAGAGCAACAAGCGTTTCCTGGGGCCCTACAACCCCGTCAGGCCACACCAGAACATTCTGCGTGTGATCACGGTGACTGCTTGCTGCCTGCCAGCCCTGGGCCTTCCCGGGAATGGGGGAGAAGGGCAGCACCAGCCTGCCCAATGCCCTCCCCTCCTATCCCATCTTCCAGGAAGGCTTCCCTGACCACACGGGCCATCCTGAGTGCCCATGACCCCTCTGGTCTGAGCCACAGTGAGTGGGCTGAGTCACTCAGCTCTGAGGCCACGTCGCCTCTTGTTTTGCAGCTCCTCCCCAGAGATTGCGGGCTCTCTCTGCTGACCTCTGGGTGTGCTTGGCGGTGTTTATGCATCTGTGTATGGCTCATTCAGGGTCTGTCCATGTGTGCCAGCATCTCTGTGCCTTTGTTTCAGGAATTCAGAAGCTTCCTGGGGCCCGAGGAGGTAAAGGACCTGTTGCTAGCAGCCCTGGAAGGGCTGAAGGGTGCCTCGGAGGCTCAGGGGAAAGACTCAGGGGAGACGATGCGGCTGGCCTCAGAGGTGACACTCCGCTCAGTGCTGCAGTGGTACAAACACAGGACACGGGAAGTGGTAAGGCCCCTGGGAGTGGGGGCTGGGCTGGGAGACCCCACAGGGCCTGCTGGTCCCTCAGGTAAGGCAGGGGTGGTGGTGGCTGAGTTCAAGGCGAGGAAGAACTCACCCATCCAGTGTGGGGCAGTGGGGGTGGGCAGTGAAGACAAAGTAACTCGCTTTCAGGGAAGGAGCAGGCACTCTGCCCACTTCCCCATTTCTCTCCTGTGTGTCCCCTTCTATCCTCTCACTCCTTTCCTCCTCCGTCTCCCCGCCCCCACAACTCTCTTGGCCTCGCCATTGGCCCTCTGCGTGCTCATGGCTTCCCGCCATCCTCCAGATCCCAGAAATCACGGAGGCTGTCTACGTGCAGCTGAGCCACATCCAGGAGCCACAGGCCCGCAAGGTGGCCCTGCTGCCCGTCTCTCTCCTGGCCCGCTCCTTTATGCCCGAGGTCGTGGAGGCCCTGCTCCTGTGCCCTCTCCCAATAGACAGGTACCAAGGTGGGGGTTGGCCTCAGAGGGTTGAAGCAGCCCCCACGCTGGCCTGGGACTCTCCTTCTACCCAGAGGAATCCCTTGCCCTTCTAGACGGCCCCTCTTCTGTGATCTGTGGTACTACGACAACCATTAGGCACTTCCCAAACACTGCTAGCTGTCTTTGCTCAGCATTAATAGTGCAATAACCCCATTCTACAGATGAGGAAACTGAGGCTCAGGGGAAGTTTCTTACCCTAGGGATCCACCAAGCCAGCAACAAAATGAGGACCTGAACTCAGATCTGACCAACTCCAAGCCCAGAGCTCTATAATGATGCCATAGAAAGGAGGCCTGAGTGACAGTCCTTACTCAGCTTTCAGCTGCTGTGTGGTCTTGGGCAGCCTGCTTGTCCTCTCTGGGCTTCAGTTTTCCCCCACAGGCCAAAGGAAGAAATAATCCCTGCATTCCCACTCCATATGGGTGGTTGTGCCGAGTAATGCAGCCAGTTGTGCCGGGCCTGTGCAGGAGGGCGCACCGTGTCCTCAGCCTTCAGGGAGCAGGTGGTCTATGGGCCGAGGGGACTGTGGCCAATGGTGAGCTCATGGCCAGGAGAGACCAGTGTGACTGGTGCAGCCTCCTGGCCCTGGAAATGCTCCCACACCTTTGAATGACTAAATCAAGGCAGAAAGCATGTGGTCCACATCTTAAGATGGTTGGTCGAGAGTGAAGGTAACAGAATTGTGCAGAGCTATGCAAATGGGGTGTGTCTCTAAGGAGAGTTGGTGTCATTCACAGAAGCCAAGGACATCAGTGGTGAGGGCTGGGGTGACACATATCTGTCCTCCCACCTGCAAGAATTTAAACCTTGTGACTGCACTGCCCACCAGAGGGTTTGCTTCTTGGAGCCACTAGACATGCAGACTCACAAGGCTGCGGAAGCCACACTTGAAATCAGAGTCACTCAGGATATAGGACAGGATGGCATCAGGGGCTCCTCTTTGCAGGAGACCTTGCAGCAGGCCATGAAGCTGGCCAGACGGAGCAGGAACAAAATTCAAGGAGGCCCTTGCTCTCAGGTGACATGCCTGCCTGCACTTGTGTGAGCCTGAGAGTGAGGGACTCCTTACGTTTTGTGCCCTGGATGCTTCACTTCCCTTACCCCAGCCTTGGCCCTGGTTCCAAGAGTTGGTCTCGTGGGTCTCAGGCGGAAGGTGCGGGAGCTGCCTTAGCTTAAGTGGCTCAGGCCACACGGGAACTAGCATTTCTTCTAACAACTCTATAGACTTGGCTTCCAGGGTCCCCACAGGGACAAGCCCAGTCGCCCCAGGAAGCTCAATGCTACAATGTCCCCATCGGTTCTTACAGTTAATTTATAGTTCCTCCCAGCTCAGATGCAATTTACCAGTTGTGTCACTTTTACCATAAACAATGTTACCTAGCAACATAGTTGACATACTGTCTTTATCAGATTTCTAGGGGAACAGAGCTGGAAAGTTAATGGGAGGCTCACGTGTTCCTGCAGAAGGTAGAAAGGGCTGGGTTAACTCTATAGCTCACCGGCCCATCAGAATGCCAGCAGGCCGGTGCCGCCTGGCGCAGGTGCCTTCCCCTGCCTGGGGTACTGCCTCCCAAGGGGCAGGGGCGTGGGCTTCTTGATATCATGTGACAGATGCAGGGTCCAGGCCCCAAAGGGCTCCTTGGCCTGGGGGAAGAAGCACAGGCTTTGGGACACCAGACCCGGTCACTTCTTGATGATGCAACTCATGAGCTGTGTTGTCTTATACTGGTGATTGCACGTCTCTGAGCCTCAACTCTCCATGTCTAAAATGGCAATAACAACCCACCTTGAGGGTCATTGTGAGAATTCAGTGACCCTGAATGTCTTAAATGTCTTTTCGTATCTGTATCCCCAGAGATGTGCTCAGTGCCTGGACGATAGCAGATGATCGATATTTGCTGAAGTAATAAATTGTCTGTAAAGCACCTGGCATAATACCTGGGAAATAGGGTTTTGTATCGCTGTTAGCCCCCTGCCTCATAGGAAGTGTTTTCTGGACCATTCCAGGAATTTGCTAGCATGCCCATGGGTACCAGTGGGAAGCTGGGTTGCCCCAGCTTGGGCCTGGTCCCCATAACTATCTTACCCCCGACCTCCCAGCAATGGAGCAGAGATGTGGAGGCAGCTGATACTGCACAAGCCCAGCCGTGATGTCCAAAAGCTCCTGGACCTGCTCCTGCTCATCCTGAAGGAGGAGCCTGTCACCAAGAAGGGCGGGGCCTCCAGCAAGCCACTAGCGGTGAGACCTGTCTGCCTGCCCCTTTTCTTCTCCTCCCCCCTCCTGCTAGACTCAACCCGCCCAGCTTCTAGGGTGCTGCTCTGCGAGCAGCTAGTTGTGTGGCCTTGGATAAGTGTCTGTCTGTCTGCTCTTGTTTGTGATCCATCGATGGCAGCAGTGCTGCTACTTACAGTTACGTCAGGGGCCTGGAATAGTAAACGTCTAACATTTACCTGGCACAGAGCAGATATTCAAGAAATTTCAACTGATATATTTAACAATTGTTTATTGAGCACACGTAAGTTCTGGAGACTCAGCAGAGAGCAAGACATTCTGAGGGAGGGAAGCAAATAAGCAAAGATATGGGGAATGGAGGAGTGGGTGCTATTCTCCTTTACAGAGGGAGATCCTCCTGTTCAGGAACAGTCTGCGTCTTGCCCAAGGTCACACAGCCATTGAGTGGCGATGTCAAGACTCAAACCCAGATCCCGTGCTTCCCCATCGGGTCTCTCTGCCTCTCTCTCCCAGCATCGAGCTCTATGGATCAGGCACCCCGTGCCCTCCATGATTTTGGCATTTAATTCACTCCTCCCATGTATTCTCCAGTCACTCATCCATGCGTCTTGCTGAACAAGCATAGTTTGAGCATAGATACGGCGTGGGCAGATTTTTACCTTGTGGCATTAATACACCATTTGAGCAAGATTAAGCCAAGAGCAGAGCCTCATGGCACATCACCAGAGGCTTTTCTCTACACCGCAGACTGTTTTCTTTGAATAAAGTATTAGTTTTGGGCTGCTGACAAGTGGAAAGGCTTTGAGTCCAAGAGACTCATCTTAGCTCTGCCACTGCCTCTCTGTGTAACCTTGGCCAGTCACTTCCCCCTCCTTAGCTTTCATAGTAAAATCTGTAAAATGAGTAGTAATAACTCCTGCCTCTCTGTCTTACCTGTTGAGAAGAGTGAGATAGTGGATGTGAAAGGGTTTCCTAAGCCGTGAATTACAAATAAGGGCTGTTTATTGTTCTCCTCCAGCCCACATTATGTCATTTATTTCCATGGGAACAAGTCATGGGCTCTTTCACTTCACAATTAAATGGGCCAGCTGCATGGTGGCACAGATTTCAATCATTTCTTTAGGAAGGAGTCTCCCTTCTCCTTCAGTCACTTCTCACCACAGCTGTGGGGCTGGCTGGACGAGGCCCAGTAACCTCACCTTATGGAGGATGAATCTGAGGCTCAAAGGGGGGCAGGGAGCGGTGGAGCCAGAATGAGCCATCAGGTCTTGTGACCCCAACCCATCACTGCCTGCTCCCTGCCCCCACCTTGTCCTGCAAGTTAGGGAGGACTCAGTGGGCCAAGTGTGAGGGGTGGGCCCAGGCCAGGACCAGAGTGAATGTAGGTGGGGAAGTTGGAGGGGGGCAGCAGTGAGTGCAAATTTGGTCCTTGGGAACCTGGTGGGACAAATGCCAACGAAGCCAAATTCCCAGGGCTTGGGAGGGTTGGTGTCGAGGAAGGTGTGTGAGGCAGGTTGTCATGGAGTTCAGAACAGGTCCTTCCTGGCTCCTGCACCAGGCTGTGGCTTGTTTCTTTTAGCTGCTGGCCACATGGGGAGGCAGTGAGGGCAGTCCACCTTAATGGCCCAAAGTAAAGGGTCAGCTGGTGCCCCTTTGCGGTCTGTGTGCCTGTGGTACAAAAGAGGAAGAGGAAGAGGAAGGGCACGCTCCAGCCATATCTGAAACCCTAGGTTCAAGACTCAACCCTGCACCCCAGGGGCTAAGTGACCTTGGGCAAGTCCCATCACCCCTCTGATCTTCTCACTGGCACAGTGGGATCAAGACCACCACCATGATCTTCCAGGGGTGTGTCAACATCAAAGAGGCAGGCTTTTGTTATTGCTCCAGTGCAGGGCCCACCCACAAAGCCAGGAGTGGGAGTCGGGATTCAGGGAGATCTGGGCTTTCCCAGGCCACGCCAGAGTAGAGCAAAGATCCAGGTCTGACCTCCTAGAGAAGCAGTCCACCCCCTGCCAGCAATGCTGAGACAGTGGGCCAGGACTTCTCACACGCCTCTTCTCTGCCCCCAGGCAGCCAGCGGCCTGTGTGAGCTCCTGTCCGTCGACAGCTGCCTGGACCATGTGAGGCACATCTATCCCCATCTGCTTCTGGCCTTGCTCGTTCAGGTGCATCACCACATCGGCCTCAACCTGTCTGAGCTCGTGGGTTCCCACGAGGACGCCAAGAAGGATGCACAGCTCTCTGCCTTCGTACCTGTGTGGTATGCTCCTGCTGTTCCTGGCTCAGGGAGGGCCACCCCGACCCACTCCCCCGCCCCCCCCCCACCCCCCCCGCCAAGGGCCCTTCTGAAAGTCTTTAGGGCAATCGATAAGTAGAAATCAGCTGTGAGACTGGAAGAGAAAACAGAACCAAACTTCTGTGAGAGGCAATCATCTGTTCAGCAACTATTTGTGAGCCCTTGCTGTGTGTCAGACTCTGCTTAGTGCTGGGCTGCGGGAGAGAATCGGCCCTCCCCAGGGGGGTTTTATCTAAAGCCTGGACATCCAGTTTTAAATGGTTAATTGGAATAGGTAATATATGCACATGGTAAAAATCTCAAAAGATATTTTCTTCACCCAGTCACCCTCCCCAGAAGGACAGAGTTCTTTCATGACCTTTCAGAGGTGGTGTGTACAAAGATAAGCACACATTTATTTCTCTGTTTTTCTACCAATGGAACTGTGACCCGTACGCAGTTACACATTTTTGCTTTTAGCATATATTATGTCTTAGAGATAACTACATATAGTGCCACCCATCATTTTTCACAGCTGCATAATATTTCCATGTAAAAAAATTAATTTCAATATTAATTTCAATGTACCGTAATTTATTTCACCAGAGTCCTCTTCATTTAGGCACTTTGAAGCCCTTTGTGATTACAAACAATGCTGCAGTGAGTTTGCTTGTCCACATGTCTGTATGTGCACACATGCGATCGTATGTATAGGAGGAATTCCTGACAGCAGGATGGCTGCAGCAAAGAAGGTCTCTGCATCTAAATAGTCAGGTGGAATAGGAATGTCTGGGGAAAATGGTTCTTGACCAGTGATGTGATGGAAGAGGAATTGCAATATATCCTAAAGCACCGAACTTGCCAAATAGCCTCCAACAAGGGCACCGCCACCAGTGGTGTATGAGTGTCTGTCTCCTCGCATTTTGCCAGCACAATACTGTATAAAACATTTTCATCTCAGCCAGTCTGAGAACTGGGGAACAAAAGGTACAGTAGTCCCTCTCTATATCGCAGTTCACTTATCGCAGCCTCACTGCATCGCGGAATTTAAAAAAATATTATATTTAATTATTTATCGCGGATTTTTCGCTGTATCATGGGATTTTGCGGTACTGTATACGTATGGTGTTAAAGTTACATAGATTTAAGAGTGTAGAATAAATGTAAGGTTCCTACTTCATGGGAGGGGGGTCTAGAACGTAATACCTGCGATAAGTGAGAGAATACTGTATTTTGCTGCAATTTTAGTTTGTGTTTCTCTTATAGTGAGTGGGGTTAAGGGTGAGATGCTGTTTATGTTTTCTGTGAGCCACTTGTTCTTGTCCTTTGTCCAATTTTATACAAAACTGTTGGGAATTTTCCTTAATTATTTGTAGAAGTGCTTTATATATTAAGGACACTACTCTTTGTCATTCGTATTCTAGTTTGTTACGTGACGGGCAACGATTTTACTGTTTATTTATTTTTTGTCTGTTTGTTTTTGCCACTCAGAAATTTTAAATGTATGTAGACCAGTTTGTTAGCTTTTTCCTTTTTGGCTTCTCTTGCGTGTTATGCTCACAGAGGTGCACTTTGAGGGGCACAGGGCAAGCAGTTTTGCAGCTGGGCTTGGATTTGAGTCAGGCTTCCACCACTTTGTGCTTTGTACTTTAGGGAAACTACCTTAACGTCTTGGTGGCTTGTTCCTTTGCCTATAAAATGGGGTAAGAGATTTCTACCCCCTAGGTGTGTTGTAAGGACTAAATAGGATGGCATCACAGCGGGACACTGGCACTCACTCCCCTGGCGCTCACAGGTGCTGCCATGAGGGTGTCACCCCTGACTCAGAAAGCTGGTGGCTGGAGGGAAAACAAAACCAGAGGAAAGTGGAGGGGGAAATGGAAGAGGAAGAAGAGGAACACATCGTGGAAAAGTCCTGGGCTGCCGAGTGAAGGTGCAAACTCCTGACATGGAGGGCTTCAATCTGTTGATGCTTGCACCAGGGAGCTGGAAGAGAGCCTGAGCGTCCACCCTCACCTCTGCCTCGCAGGAGGCAGCATCTGAGACAGAAAACCAGAGGTGGGCAAGTGCCACGCTGAAGGGGACCAGAAAAGCCACAAGGTGGTACCTGGGTGGAGAGGGCTGCATGGCGGGTCCCACCTGGAACCTCCAAGTGTGACCTTATTTGGAAAAAGAGTCTTTGAAGATAATTGAGGAGCTTGAGATGACATCATCTTGGATGAGCCAGGTGGGTCCTAAATGCAGCAATAAGTGTTGTTATACGAAGAGGAAAAGACGCACACGGAGGGGAAGGCCACGTGAAGAGAGGCAGAGACCGGAGAGCCGCAGCCACAAGCCAAGGAACGCCATGAGTCACCGGAAGCAGGCGGAGGCCGGGACGGGTCCTCTCCTCGACCCTCAGAGGGAGCAGGGCCCTGCCGGCAACTGGATTTGGGACTTGTGGTGTCCAGAATGGAGAGAGAATAAATTTCTGTTGTTTTAAGCCACCAATTATTTGGCCGTTGGTTAGGGCAGCCCGAGGAAACTAGGCACCGGGGCGTGGAAGCCAAGTGGGTCGTGGGTGCTCCAGGCCCCGGTGAAGGAAAGGAAAAGCTCTAAGGAGATGGCTAAGTGCACAGAGACTGTCACAGCCTCCCGTGAGGAGAGGTGGGTGGAGGCGATGAGTGTGGGCCCCAGCTCTGTCACACGGACTTGGGTTTGAAGGGGGTGGGGGCGTCCTGCTGGAACAGACACCATAGATAGAGCTTGACAGTGCATCCCGTGCAGTTCAGCTTCCATGCTCTGCAGCAGCCTCGGGCTCTGAAGCAGCTGGTGTTAGATCCTTGCTCCCTGCCCGCTTCCCACCCCCCATCCCAGTGCAGGAACAGGGCAACACTGGCTCCATTTGCTGGGAAAAGCCAAGAACCTTCCAGGAAGGTGAAGCTCGCAGAGTTGGTGTTTGGGGAGCTGAAGGAAATGCACCCCCTACCCGCAGCTTTCTCCCAACAGTGTACCTCTGCCTTTTTACGAAGCAGAACAGGACGGCCTTCTTTGGGCTTTTCCAGGTGTCTCTTCGGGAGTGAGGTGGGGAGGAAGGGTGATGGAGAAGGTCATTTTTGTTAAACTTTGGAGCCTTATTGAGAAAGTGGTGAAGTGGGAGAAGACAATCTATGAATGATGTAGCTCTGTGTTTGGAAGTTTTGGCCTAAATCTACATTCTTTGTGGGCTGCACAGATGAGGTCAGGGGTCTGCTGTGACTGTCTGAAACCTCTAAGTCACATTCTTTCCTGTGGAGCTTCTGAGCCTTGAGCTCAATGCCGTCCCCGAACCAGTTAGTGAGAGGTGACCAACTGCCACTGGAGATGGAGACACATAACAGAGAGCACACGCAGGTGGTTCGTTCTGTTTTAGTTAAAGGTGCTGCTAATACTTGAACTGGAAGATATAACCTTCCTTCTCTAAACAAAATGCATAAGTCTCAGCTTAGCCCATGCTGGGAGTTTCAGGGGCAGAGGGAGGACAGTGGATGGGAGAGTTGGGGAGGGTGAGCCCTCGGCTGTTAGGGTGAACAACACCTGGGGCCTGCCCCACTCTATCCCCTCGTGTGTGTGTGTGTGTGTGTGTGTGTGTGTGTATGCATGTGTGTGCATGTATGCACATGTGTGTGTAACTTTAAACTCTTAACGGCATGGCTAGTGAAGGACTGTCCCCGACAGCATGTGTTTCAAAGAATCCACACAAAGATTGCATGACTTGAATTTTTACACTGGACTCATATTCATTACAAAACCCCAAAGAGAAAAATTCAGAGCAAATTCCTGAACATCACCTGAGTTCCAAAATGCTTTGATGCCTTGTCCTGCATCCTGAGAACCACCAGCCCTGAGCATCAGCTGAACTATGCCCACAAAACCGTGTCTTAAACTCTTAAAGCAAGGGTTTGGCTTTCTGGAAAACTGTTTAAATGTAAACTTTATTCCACACATTGTCAGTTTTTATTTTACTAAAGGCTCATACACACACTCACAGATCTACACACGTGCATGTCCGCACACACACACATATACAATATATACCCATGAGCAGCCGGGGCCGTGCATGCAGGGGGATGACAGCCCCTGGCGGAGCCCTCCTCCTGTTCCCTCGTACCGGGGCTCCTCAGGCTCACCCAGGGCCTTCAAAGCACAGACCGGCGTCCCAGCCTGATAGTCCCCGGGTGGTGCAGGCTCCCCAGGGACTTTTGTTGTGCACCTAGACTTGGGACTCACTCCTTAAGTGTCCTGAGCGAATGAAGTACTCAGGGTTGGACAGGAGACTGTGTCTGAAGGAGCAGAAAGGACTGTCCCATGGAGCTCCCCCCGCCATGGGCTTGATGGGGGTGGAGGGCAAGCTTGAGGCAGGACCTGGGAGGCGGGAGGCTCCAATCCGACCTCTCCATTCAGTAAAGAAACTCAGGGGAAAAGGGAGGGTAAAGCAGCAGCTCCAAAGAGAGGGACATCTTGCTTCTGTTTACACTCTTGTTCTCAAAGCTAATAATAGTTTGTAAAAAAGCCACTTTTTGTGGATCCACTGGACACCACTAGCTAATGATTAGCATGACAGAGAGGAGCTTGTCTGGCTAGATGGGAGCTGATGGTGGGAGAGTCCTGGGTGGAGGGCGGCCCAGCCTGCTGGGGGCGGGGTGACATGAGGTCTCAGTCCCCTTATCTTGGCAGTTGGGTGGTCAAAGTGGTGAAAACCCTGCTGCTGAAGATGGGCTGCTCGTCCGAGGCCGCCTTTCTGGATGACCACGGTGGCTGGGAGCTCTTGGGACAAGCGGAGAACCACCACCGAGGAGTGTCCCTGCTGGCTAGGTGAGGCCAGGGGCCCCCAAGGCAGGGGTTGGAGGGAGGGGAGGGACCTCAGCGTCTTCAGACAGACTTGGGTTTGCAGGCCTCTGGGCAAAACCCTTCCCTCAGTCCATCACCTCTCCTCTAAAACCAGCAGATCCCGTCTGCCTTGGTGGGTAGACAACACAGATGTGAACGACGGTGCACGCTCTTCAGAGCAAACCGGGTATCACAGGACCTGGCAACCGCAGAGCACTTAGGTTGTTTATAAAGCACCTTTCCTCACAGCATCATGAATTTAATACCCCCAGTGCTACAGAAATGATGGGATGGCTGAGAGGGTCAGAGTGTGGCCTTGGAGGTGGTCTGCCTGCGTCTGAATGCCCGCTTGCTGCGTCCCATCTGTGTGACCCAGGGCAAGTTACATCCCTGTCCATGTCTCGGCTTTCCCTTCAGTCGTAAGGAAGTAACAATAGGACCCACAGCCAAGATTTGGGGTGAGGGTTAAGTAAAGCACTCGGAACAGCCTCTGGCATATGGTCAGAGCTCAGACACACAGGTTAGCTCTTACTATCGTCATGCTGCCTGGTGGGGCAGGAATTACTGATGCAGAGGAGGATGCCAGAGAGGGACAGTTGTGTACCAAAGGTCACAGAGCCAGGAAGTGGCAAAGCTGGGAAATGACCTGCTGACCCCAACTGGGGCTCTTCCCTACAACTACACACAGCCTCCCGTGGGGTCAGGAGAGGACAGACACCTTGATTTTAAAGATGTGAGTCCTGCAGGAATGCCTGCCTCAGCCCTGCACCAAGTGCCCAGGATGGGGTCTCCTTGGGGTCTCAGGATACAAGCACATTTATTGAGCACTTACTATGCTTGAGGCACCGTGCAAAGAGCTGTATGTATGTGGATTATTCCATTTAATTCTCACCGTGACCGATGAAATAGTACTACTGTTATCCCAGTGTTACCAAAGAGGAAACCAAGGCACAGAGAAGTTAAGTGACTTGCCAAAGTCACACAGCTAGTGGTGGGGCCAGGATTTGAGCCCGAGCTGCCTTACTCCAGTCTCTGTGCACAGCTGCCACACTTCCTGGGTTCGCTGATAATGGAGCATAGTGCAGTGGTCCCCAGACTTGAGCAAGCAGGGCTTGTTTCAACACTGATTGCTGGGCCCCACTCTCAGAGTTTCTGATTCAGTCGGTCTGGGATGGGGGCCCGAGAATGTGCACTTTTGACACGTTTCCAGGGATGCTGATACTGCTGATCAAGGGGCCACGTTTTGAGAACCACTGACTTGGTACAACGAACAAGGCAGATGGAGTGGGGGGCCCTGGGGTGGGGCGCCAGCTCTGCCATATTTCCGGTTCTGTGATCCTGAGCAGGTTACACTTGAAGTCCCTGTCTCCTTATTTATGAAAATGGGAATAATAACGGTAATGTGCTCGGGGCTTAATGGGGAGGATCAAATGCAATAACAATGTGAAAGCACCTGGCTGCTGCCGGGCGCTTAGGAGCGGGTCCTCACACCCTCTCCTTCCGGCCTCCTCCTCCTAGGGGGGTCCTGTTCAGTGGGCAGTCTGAAGTCAGGCTGTCTTACTGATTTGCCCTGTGCTGTTGGGCAAGCCACATTCCTACTCTAAGCCTCAGTTTCCCCATCTGTAAAACAAAATAGTTAAACTAGATGGCCTCTGAGGTCCTGTCCAAGTGGGAAATCCTGGGAATGCAGAAGCCCAGGTGACCCTGTCTTGTTCATGGTTTCCAGTGTCTTGGCCAGACTCCCACACAGCAGGCCTCCCTGGGGCCAGAGAGCCTGAGGGACTGCTCCCCTTCCCCACCTGCAGGGCCATGGTGCACTGCTCCTGCCAGGAACTGTACCACATCCTCTGCCTGCTCATCTGGCTCCTGGAGCAAGGCGACGAGAAGCACAAGATCACCGCCACCGCCTTCTTAGTGGAGGTACCAATGGGGCACTGTGTGCACGGTGGGGCTGCTCCCAGGCCTTCCCCTGAGCATAGGCTTCAGTTCACATTAGTGGTCTTTTGTCCTGCGCAAATAGTACTTAACAACTGACAGTCTGTGGTGAGCATGATTTCTCTTGAATAGGAAGAGCTCCTTCTTCCCTCCCTTTTCTCCTCCTCTCTCCACTCCTTCACCCCATTCCACTCTTTTCAGACCCCTTCTGTTCCCCAGGCAACCGCTATCCTTCGCTGGGCATTTCTGTGTGCCAAGCACCAGATTGGAGGTATAAACATACGTTTGACTCTGTCCTGCCCTCAATGAATCCTTGGTGCAGCAAAGGAGCGAGAGGACATCCCCATTATAACATGGGGTGCTGTAGAGTGATGTGTGCTATGATGGGGATCATCAGGGAGGGCTTCCTCGAGCAAGTGACATCTAAGCTGAGTGAGCGAGTGTGTGTGGGGGTACTAGGAGGGCGTTGCTGGGGAAAGATGAGTCAGGACATGGATAGGGTCAGACCCAGAAGGGGAGACCTACTTATAATAATAGAACACGTACTGAGCACTTACTATCTTCCAGGCACATTCTAGGACCCTTACACATACTGATTCATGTAATCCTCATGCAATCCAGTGGTGCAGATACCATTCTATCTCCCATTTCAGAGGAATAAACAGGCACAGATTTAAATAACTTTCCTAAGGCCATGCAGTCTGTAAGTGGCAGATCTGGAATTCAAACCCAGACATCTGAGCTCTTAGAACACTGTGTGTATGTGTATGTATGTGTGCGTGCATGTGGTAAAATACACAGGGGGCAAAAGTAGGTTTACACTTGTGAGTACATTATTTTTGTATTATTATTTATTAATTATTGTATTATTTTCCATATGAACAGCTGTAAGCCTACTTTTGCCCCACCATGTATATCACAAAACTTGCTACTTTAATCATTTTAACTGTACAGCACAGTGGCATTAAGTGCATTCGTAGTGTTGTGCAGCCATCACCACCATCATCTCCCGAACTTTTTCATCTTCCTTCCCAAACTGAAACTTCCCATCCCCCCTCTCCTGGCCCCTGGCAACCACCTTCTACTTCCTGTCTCTGTGAATCTGCCTTTTCTAGGTTTTGGATAAGTGAAATCTACACTATCTGGCTTATTGTACTTAACATAAGGCTTTTAAGATTCACCTATGTTGTAGAATTTCATTCCTTTTTAAGGCTAAATCATATTTTGTAGTATGTATATACCACATTTTCTTTATCCCTTCATCGGTTGACGGACACTTGCAAAACCTACTCTCTTAAGCTACCCCTGTGTGCCTCTTTTGACCTGCTGATTGTCATGTGGCAGGTCAGGGCTATCACTGGGGTCTGTACAGTGGGGCTCAGAGGCAGGAGGCTCAGTTAAGGAAGGCTTCCTGGAGGAGGTGCCATTTGAGACAGGCCTTGACAGGTGAGCCAAGTCTGCCAGGTGCACAGGAGGCAGCATGGCATTCCAGGTACTCCTTGCATATTTTCTGCCTCTGCAGAAGTCCTCTTCTGGACTGTGAGTCTGCAGAACAGGGGCCATGCATTGCAGCCTCAGACCCAGTCCTCGGAGGGCTCCCAGATGGGGAGATTGAATAGAGAAGTGAGGGTCAGAATGGACACTTTGCCTGGTTTTGCAGGCACCAGCAGAACATCACCTCCAGGATGATAAACATGGGTCTTACTTCTAATTTTCCGCATGGTTCTGGTGTGGAAAGGGAAAATATCATTTCTTGAGAGCCTACTATGTCCCAAACCCTGTGCTGACTGCTTTCATTTGTTAGTTACCCTTCTAATCTGCACAGCAGTGCTGCAAAGGAAGACTTGTGAGGCTCAAGTTTAGGGGCATTTTTCCAGGTCACGCACCTCAGGGAGTCCAGAGAGCTTCAGACCACGTCTGCATGACTGGCTCTTCTATTGCAATCGGCCTTAGTCTTAAGAGGCTGCTGCACAGTTTCTTCGGGGAGGGGGTGGGAAGTCGGACCTTGCCAGATCTCGGGGGATGCTCTTGTGTTCACCACTCTAGACTTAATCTTCCCCAGCATTCGCCTGGAACCCTGAGCAGCGGCCCTCCCTCCAGGAGCAAGGGTCCTCCCCTAGGCTCTCCAACTTCCCAGAAGAGGTGGTGGTCTGCTCCTGGCCAGAGCCAGGCCTGCTGCATACACTCTGGAACTTTGATGAGGCTCAGATGTTCCTACCTGGCTCCCCAGGCCCCTATGCTGTGAGTGTCGTGTGTGTACTTGCTTCTACCAATTGCCAGGGAACTCCTCTAGGGCGCTGTGTGACCTTGGGCAAGTCACTGAACCTGCCTGTGCCTCAGTTTCCTCACCTGTAATGTGGGGATAATGAACTGCCCATCTCATAGGGTTTCGATGAGGATTCAGTGAGTTTACATCCAGCACTCAGAACAGTGCCAGGACACAGGAAGTGCTCTCTGTGAGTCAACTCTGTTGCTATTATTACCGTCATCGTCATCTTGACTCTTTTCTGTATTTCTAGTGCCCAGCACAGAACCTGGTGCATAGCAGGGCTGAGTATCCTGTATGGATGGGTAGGAGCCCCTCTCCCCAGCTCTCTCTTCTCATTACACAGACACACGGTCTCACTAGTCTCAGTAGATATAGGGCAGGGTAACAGGTAGGAGAAGTGTTTATGAGGACAACTAGGCAGAAAATGAAGACCGGTGATTGTGGTGGGTGGGGAGGGTGAGGAGGGAAAGGAAGGAGATGAGAGTGATGTGTGGTTTGGGGCTGGGAAAAGAATTGGGGGGGTGGCGGTTGCTAACCCTGCAATGGGGACACAGGAGGAAGGGCAATTCTAATGAGGAAAGGAACCAAATTTCATGTTTCAGGCAACAAGTGTCCCCTAAGCATATATGCCACACCACAGCTGTCTCAAAGGGACCCAAAGGAGAAACACTTGTTTGTGTCCTCAAGGAAACCCACAATGGGAGAGGGCAGGCAGACACATTAACAGAGGGGAGCCCTAAGGTCTCCATGTTCAGGGCCCTAGGGGGCCCAGAGAAGGGAGCCAGCAGCCGAGGTGAGTCTTGGGGGCACCGTCAGACGTGGCTTCTCAGGGGCTGAGTTCTAGATGGAGTCATGCAAAGTAAGCAGGGGCTAGAGTGGAGGTGGCTGCTGTGGCAGAAGGGCATCCTGTCCACCCTAAAGGGACAAAACAGTCTGGGTCATTCCATGAATGGTGCGCAGCTTGTTTAGAAGCTGGTTTATAGCAAGTGGGGCTAGAGGGCAGGCAGGCATGAATGGGGCCCCAGAGCAATTAGGGTTGATGGAGGAAGGCAATGGGGGAGAATGGGGGCTCTGAGCTGGGTAGTGACATGTTCAGCTCTGACATGAGGTGCTGGACATCTGGTGGAGGTGTGCGGTGAACTGTTGGTTTTCCAAATTGGAAGCTCCAGATGGAGGCTGAGCTGGAGGCACAGACTTAGGAGTTATTTACCCGGGGACAGCAGTTAAGATTCTGAGAATGGGGGGCTCACTGGGAAGAGTGGGCAGAAAGGACAGGGCGCAGGGCCGTCACCACTGAGTGCTGGGTGGAGACAGAAGACCAGTGGCTCTCACCAACCAAACCTGGACTGTCCAATATGGTTGCCACCAGCCACATGGGACCTAGTTGACCCTTGTAATGCAGTCTGAATTGAAATGTGTCCGGAGTATAAAATTCACACCAAGTTTCAGTGTGAAATATATCAATAAGTTTTATATTGATTACATGCTGAAATGATACTAGTTTGGATATACTGGGTTAAATAAGATGTATTAGTAAAGTTAATGTTTCCTATTTCTTTTCACTCTTTTAATGTGGCTATTAGGAAATTTAGGCCTGTACACGTGGCTTGCATTGGACGGTGCTGACTGGGCAGTAATTGTTCGTGCCCCACACCCAGCCCCTGGTCATCCGGCCTGTGCTATCAGTGCATGGGACCCAGAGGGCTGCCTATCCCCTCCGTCCAGGGAGTAATCACTGTTTCTCCCTTAGCTCCTCCAGATGGAGCAGGTGCAGCAGATTCCTGAGGAATACTCTTTGGGGCGGATGGTGGAAGGCCTGAACCACCGCGATCCCATCATGAAGATTCTGTCCATCCGAGGCCTGGCCACCCTGGCCCGCAAGACTGGAAAGGTAAGCCTAGGGCAGAGGAAAGCCCAGCCCAGCTGGACTCTGGGTTGGAGGAAGGACGGAGCTGGCTGTCATCGACTTTCAGGTGCCGATGGCTGGAATCAGAATCGGAGCCTGTTTCTGTCCGTGCCTCAGCTGCTCCATCTGTAAAATAGATATCCCTTAATAATTCCCTAAATACTTCATTTGTTTTGAAGTAGTTTGTAATCCAGAGTTTTCACAATGTCCCTAAAAGCAGCGTGTGTGAGAGGGGCTGGGGATGGCAGTAATTATTCCTGCTTTACAGATTAGAAAACCAAGGCTAGGATTGTTGGGACATCATTAGCATTTCTTAAAGTGCTTTGTTTTTTCTACCAAGCACTGTTACAGCTCATGATATATATATATATATATATATATATATATATATATATATATATATATATATATATATATATCAGGTGAAATGGCAAGATGTAGACTCTAAAGCTAACTGATAATTATACAAAGAAGGGAGTAGACAGCCAAGGGCTTCGGGTATTCAGGCCAGGAAGGAGTCAGCAGGGCCAAAGAAGGCTCTGGGGACAGCAAGAGCTTGAGTGAGGGTGTCCCAGGCCGGCGGGATGGCAGAAGCAAAGGCCTGGAAGTGAGCCTTGTTGCACTGAGTTCTTCTTGGTGAAGCAGAGGCTGGGTCTCCCACCTGTTAGCCCAAGTAGGAGGCCCCATCCCAAATGCTCCTGCCCCACAGACCACCAAGGTGCAGGCTCATCTGCCCTTCATGGTGAAGGCTCTGAAGAATGTGGATGGGCTGCTGTTGATGGAGGCATGCGAAAACCTCAAGACCATCTTCAAGGGGCTGGACCGCAGGAAACTGAATGACAGCTCAGCCTATGTGGAGCTGCTGCAGATCCTGCTGCCACACTTCAGTGATGTAAGGGACCCCCTTGGGTGTGGGTGGGAGGGGTGGGAGTTGGCTATAGAGGATGGTTCTTTACTGCCCGGCAGGTTGCAATACCTCCATGGCCCACTGGCACCTGGGCAGTGCCAAGTGGGCAGGGCCAAGTCAGCCCAGGGGAAGGGGTACCTCATTCATCATTCCAACTTGTCTGCATCTTTTTGTAATAGGTTTGCATAGAGAAAGGTCCTTTTCTATCTAATTGGCTTGCATGGAGGGAGCTCTTCTTTTATAATCAAGTCTCCCAGTGACTTGCTTCATTGCTATTGGTCCACCTGCAGGAGGTGCATTTCTTATTGGTCCAGGCAGAGGGCTCATTTTCCCACTTGACTCTAAGACATGTTTTGGGTGAGCAGGAGGCCCGGCTGGGAAGAGCGGGAGGAGCTCCAGACCTGGGCTCCAGCAGGGAGACACTGGCCCCAGCTCAGGCCCACCAGGGAGCTCTGCTGTTCTCTGTCTCTGTGCCTCCTGTGCCTGGAGGGCCGCTCAGAATGAGTGGAAGGAAGGCCGGGGTGTGTCCCTGTGAGGCGCAGAGGCCCAGGCTGCCTCCTGGAGGAGGGAGCGTGCCTGAGCCTCCACGTCTCTCCCAGTCAGGAGAAGATGTGCGCTCCTCCTGCATCAAGCTGTACGGCAAGGTGGTCCAGAAGCTGCGGTCGTTGCCCCGCACCCCTGCCATGGAGGAACAGCTGATCAGCGCCTTGGTTCCCCTGCTGCTGACCATGCAAGAGGGCAACGCCAAGGTGGGCCCGGTGAGTGTGCGCAGGCCCCTGGCCCTGCGGGCGCCTCTCCCTTTATGGAAACTGATCCGGAGTCACTAACCACTATGGTGAGAAGTCTGTTTTCCGAAAGCACCTGTGTCAGGATTCCTCTTCCAAACACCAGCTGCGCTTGTCCACTTCAAATGGGACTTGATTTTCCAAAGTGCCGTTTCACACGACTTTCTTCTGGAACATGTTCTGGCGGTCCCGGAACTCCACAGCTCTGGTATTCTCTTTCTGTTTGTCCTCAGTGCTGTGTGAAGACCCTGTCCCGCTGTTCTTGCTTCATGGCGTGGGACTTGCCAAAAAGAGCTTATAGCCAGAAGCCCTGGGACAGCCAGCAACGGACGGTGGCCAAGATTTGCAACTACCTTGTGAGTGCTTCCAAGACGCCAGTGGTTCCTTATGAGTATGTTGGAGATGGGCAGTTCTTTCCTTTCCTCTTCTTTTTTTTTACATCTTGACTGGAAATCCAATAGCACCCATGAGTTGTTGTCTCCTGAATGTTCATCTCGGTCTCTAACTTCTCTCCTCACTCCTAGTGTTCCCTTTCCAGGGGTTTACCAGACACAACCCCCAACCCCAAACTGAACCACACGCACTGCGAGCTCAGCATGTCACTTCCGAACTTATGACTTCCTGTTGCCATTTTGCTCTGTCCCTCTTGAGCCCCAAAGCTGAAACCCAGAATCAGCCTAGACGCCTTCATCTCCCTCACCTTCCACACTGGATCAATCTTAAATATCTTAAATACGCCTGAATCTGATTTTCCCTCCCCACCCCCACTGTCACTGCCTTTAGTTCAGGTCATGGATGTCTCTCAGCTAGGACTTGGGTCTAGCCCTCCAGTGGGTCTCCTAGCTTTTAATCTCACCTTTCCAATCCGTTCCCCACTCAGGCCACCAGAGTGGTCTGGTGAAAACACACATCTGTTTATCTTGCTGAAAGGGCTTTACCGGCTCCCTTTTCTACAACAGTAATTCCTAGAGTGTCTTGTCTATGACAACAATTCTTTTTTTTTTTTTATCCTTACCTGAGGACATGCTTATTGGTTTTTAGAGAGAAGGGAAGGGAGGGAGAGAGAGAGAGAGGGAGAGGAACATCGATGTGAGAGAGAAACATCGATCAGTTGCCTCTTGTATGCACCCTGACAGGCCCGGCCCCCAGACCTAGGCACGTACGCTGACTGGGAATAGAACCCGAGATCTCTTGGTTTATGAGATGGTGCTCCAACCAAGTGAGCCGCAGCAGCCAGGGCTATGACACCAGTTCTATAGGATATGCCCTACTGGGGAGAAAGGACGTTCTCAGACGTCCCAAACTAGGTTTGGGAAACACTGCATTGTCATCTTCCTCTTGGGTATTTGCAGCACCATCAGCTCTTTGAAGTCTCTGAGATGTTCCGTGCTAAGGGCACGTTTCATGGCTGTTTAATTTACGGTTTTCCAAACTTATCTGACCACACAGAACCCCTTTTCTAGGTAACACCTGAGAACATCCTAAGGTAGTAAAGTGCTGGATATGGCCCAGTACCTCCGCATAACATTTAGGAAGCTTTGCCATCTGGTCCCATTTACCTTCCCTGTTGTCATGGGCAGGGTTCCCCTGGATGCAGACTCTAAGACAGATTAGCACGCACGGGGTTTAAGAGGGTGCACCCTTGTGGTTAACACCTGCAGAAGGGAAAGCGAGGAGCAAGAGTGGCAGAGCAGTCAAGCCTCCTCGTGGTTGCAGGGAGGCCTCAGCCAGCACTTCGTGAGATTCCCCAAATTGGAGTCGGGGGTCATATCTTTACATCCTGCCTGTCTCTGGCCGCCAGCCCCCCTGTGAAGGGACGTGACCTTGGGTTAACGGTTTTCTTCCGCCAAAGCAATCTCCATAGCTGGGAGAATACATTTTTCAAACCCAAAGGGAGATTTGGACCGAGCATGTCAGTATTTCCCATACCAACCTAACAAATATATACAAAATATCAGATTGGGAAGATGTTTCAGGACCACCATTCTCAGGAATGCTCAGAACCTCCTCACCCAGTGTCTAATATCGTTACCATCATTTTACACAGAGAGAAAACGCCCTGGAGGAAGTGCTTGGCCGGGGCGCTAATTCACATACTTGCAGTGCCCAGGGACTGGGCAGACATCATCACGAGTGACGTGGCAGTGGCAGTGCCTGTGGCAGCCTGCAGGGCCCAGTCCCTGCTGAAAGCCCGAGTGGAGTGCTCCAACTCACTGTGCAGCCACTCTTGCCAGGTCCTCACCTTCACAAGAGAAGCTAGAAACCCAGATTTTTTTTTTTTTAATAGAGAGAGAAACATTGATTTATTGTTCCACTAATTGATGCATTCATTGGTTGATTCTTGTATATGCCCTGACCAGGGATCTGACCCATAACCTTGGCATATTGGGAAGACATTTTAACCAACTGAGCTACTTGGCCAGAGTGAAACCCAGATTTTTATAAGACATTAATCAGTAATCAGTTTAGTTTGCTTAAAACACTGTGTGGGTCACCACTTGGCTGGTCACTTATGGCCCGTGGGCTGCCAGCTTGTGACTCTGCAGGATTCTCTGTCCCTAGTTTTGCTCACGCGAAGGTTAAGTTCTACCGTTTGGTTTAGGAAGGGGTTGGGAACCTAGTCATCAATTCATTCATTCACTCACTCACTCATCCATCCATCAGCCAACAGTTTCTGGGCACCTGCAGCATGCCAAGTCCTGTGCAGGGCACTGAGGCCCTGAGTGCAGTGAGACGGCTCCTTCTCTCTGGGGAGCTTAGGCTCCGGTGGAGGAAACGGGTATAAATAATTGCAACACAATGTCATAGGTGCTGTGACAAAGATTGTGCAAGATGCTGCAGAAACATCACAGGTGCTGGGATCAGCTCTGCCTGAGGTTTGCGGGAGCTTCAGGGAGGAGCTGGCTTCTGAGCTGAGCCTCAGGGGATGAGAGGGAATTCCTCAGATGAAGAGAGGGAAGGGCGCTGCAGTTAGGAGCAACTGCTTGTATCAGGCACAGATCTGAGGAGAACTGGGCTACATCCTGGGACTGGAGCATAATGTGCATGGCAGGTGAAGGCAGTGCGGAAGTTGAGGCCGAGAAGGAACATGATCATAAAGGCTTTGCATCATGCCCAGGAGTTCACTCCCTGATGTGGAGATTGTCAACAGGGGAGTGATCAGATCAGATTTCTCTTCATTTCCCACAACAGCCTCTTAGCAAGATGTCTGCCCCCTAGTTTCTACTTGATCAAATTCATCCCAAGCACCACTGTCAGATTATTTTGCCCAAATTATTGCTTTGCCATCACCTTATCAAGAATGAATGTTGGGCCCTGGCTGGTGTGGCTTAGCCGATTGAGCGCTCACCTGCAAACTAAAGGGCCTCTGGTTCAATTCCTGGTCAGGGCACATGCATGAGTTGCGGGCCAGGTCCCCGGTTGGGGGCGCGTGAGCAGCAACCACATGTTGATGTTTTCCTCCCTCTTTCTCCCTTCCTCCCCCTCTCTCTAAAAGTAATAAATAAAATCTAAAAATAAGAAAAAAAAATGAATGAATGCCGGCTTCCTATTTTCTAAAGCATAAGTCAGCCCTCTGCCTGCTTGGCTTTTAAGGGCCTTTAAGAACTTCCTCACTTTCCAGTTTATTCCCACCTGCTCTGCCACTTGAATCCTTCACCCTGGTCAGACCTTTCTCCTTATCGATCATGTCCCTTGTACGTCATGTGCATCCTCACCTCTGAATAGACTTGCATTTTAGAATTTTCCTTCCAGCTGCAGCAGGGGGGTGGGTTGGAAGAGGAGACACTCAAGGCAGAAAGACCACAAAAGTGATTTTTGTAATCCGCCAGGAGAAGATGAGGCCTGGCCTCTGGGGGCTCAGGCAGAGATTTTCAGGAGGCAAGAGGCCAGGGCTTGGCTGCCTGACAGTCACCATTCCCAGCTTCGGGAGGAGTGGATGAGTAATTAGTTCTCATGAGGGCTCAGCACTTTGGGGGTTCTCTTTGTCCCAGGTGAACACCCACCGAGACAGCGCCTTCACATTTCTCAACCAGAGCCTGGAGTACGCCAAGAATTCCCGAGCCTCTCTCCGGAAGTCCTCCGTCATGTTCATAGGTAACCTACCTGGGCACTAGTGCTGCTCCTGGGGCTCCGCACAATCTCCAACGTGGAAGGAAGCTGCCAGCCCTTTGGGCACCTGGATGGGTGCCTCCCCTGGGGTTTGAGGGTTGGTTAGCAGATAGTTGTGGTGCAAATTAGAAAGGTCTTCTCTCCTCTGAGATCACTGCGTGGACCACAGGCTGAATTCAGCCTGGAGTCCTTGTGCAGGTCAGAACCTTGACAACTATACACAGCAGAACAGTTCCCCCTGGAGTGCAGCCTGGGCCCAGGCGCAGCGGGGACCTGCCACTGTGGACGTGGAAAAGTGACGTCGAATCTCAGCTCCATGATGCCCCCTCTCTGAGCTCAGTTTTCTCACCTGTGAGATGGGGAGCAACTCCTGTTTCACAGACTAGACAAGAATTTTTTTTTTTTTTTTAATGTGAAGCCTGGCACGTCAAGGTACTCACTCAATGTTAGTTACCTTCATTCTCGCCACAGTGCCAGCCTCTGTCTCTGTGTGGAAAAAACAAATAGCAGAGTCCCCTCACCCAGAATCCCCTGCAGGACCCTTCTGATGACATGCTGGGTATGTCTTCTCCCAGCTATACTCCCGCTCCCCACAAAATAATTACATACCCTTCACCGAAGACCAGGAAGCCCTGCTGCAAAGAGGCTTAGAGAGGATGATGCTCCCAGCCCTGTACTTTGTAAAGTGATGTTTCCTTGACTTTCCTCAAATCAGTTGCAGTTTTTTATCCATCCATCCATCCGTGGATCCCTTCAGTGGTTTGTTTAGCAAATGGTGGTTGACCCTCTACTCTGTGTCAGTCACTATGCTTAGTCCAGGGAAACAAAGAACCCTTCAGGGGGTGATGCCGTTCACATGATCAGTGATGGGACAGAGGAGTCATGCCCAGACTGGGGGAGCCCTCAGAATGTGGGGGCCTGTTCAGAGGCAGCTTCTCCCAGGGAGTGACATTACTTCCTCAATCTTGTTCCAAATTAATCACTTCTAAAAGTGTTGGTGTTTAACACCGCAGGAGTCTCCTCTCTGCCAGGCGCTGTGCTGGGGGAACAGAGTTGAGCAGTGCCAGCCTTGCCCACAGACAGCGCCCACTGTGGGGCAGGACTCCAGCCTCCATGGGTGACCGATCTTTTGTGAGACTCTGAAGAAAGTTAGGAACACCTATTCTAGGAAAATGCATATCTGCATACAATTGTGCCCATGCTCTAGGATCCTTGGAGACTGCCCTACCTCTCCCCAGGGACCCCTGGTCTGATGGGAGATTCATAAGTCACATGTAAAATACAACAGACCATATACAGATAGAGAGAGACTCACAGGGACTCTGGGAACCCAGAGAAGCATTTAACCTAGGTTGGGGGCAGGGGCAGGAACTATTTCCTGGAGGAGCAACTATGTTGAGCTGAATATTCAAAAATAAATAGGAATTAGCCAGGTAAGAAAGTGTAGGAAGGGCCTTGCAAGAGGTATAGGCCATTTAAGGATCTGGTGGCACTTTGGGAGCCAGGCATGCAGGCTGGGCGCAGGGGAGGGCTAAATAACATCGCTGAGGAGCTGGGTCTCAGCCCCTCCATGGGCCCTGCCAACTGCCTGCCTGGAGGGTATGCCAGGCACTTGGTGTCTTTCATGTTATTGTGGTTCAAACTCCCCAGAGAAGGGGCAGCTGGGGCAGCACCGCCTCCAGTCTCAGGTGAGGATACTAAGGGCCAGTCTGACTAAGTGACTGCCTGGGGCTGTCTGTCAGAGTTGGCTACAGCCCACATCGTGCCCCTGTCCTGGTGCCATCCCTGCCCTTTGAGCCTGCCACCTCTCCCAGGGCCTCTGTTGCAGGGTCAGAATGAAGTTCTCCTTTTGTGTCCTCATAGGCAAGGCTGGAGAAGGGTAAGGGAGAGCTTCTCTGAGGAGGTCTGGTCCGAGGGTGGGATGGGGGTGGGGTCAGAGTAAGGAGGTAGGTATGCTCACCTCTCTGATTATTCTCAAGGGTCCCTGGTCCCCTTCATGAAGAGCGTAATGACGGAAGAGCATCTGCATGAAGTTAACGCCGGTAAGTTGTGCTCTGTGTTGGTGAGATTTCAGGGGCCAGTGAGAGAATGCGTAGGCTCACAGTGGGTCATAGAAGAGGAAAGGGATAAGTCCCAAGGGAAGGGTCCTCAGCTCAATTCAGTTGTGTTAAGTCTTTATGCAGAAGAGTACATGTTATGTACCATGGAGTCGCCAAGACAGAGGACATAGCCCCATCCTAAGGGAGCTTATAGTCTAAGAAACCAGACTCAGAGAACCAGACTCAAAATCACTTAGTTCAGGGCAAGCACTTCAGACTCATAAAGGGGGCAGATTAATTTTGTAACTGGGAAAGCTGATGGGAAAACTGAAGGTAGGCTGGGGCACTCCAAGAAGACTTCCTGGAGGAGGCAGGTTTTGCTTCAGGCGTTGAAGAAGCTGAGAGGAGGGTAAGATGAGGGGAGGTTGAACAAAGGGTGCCGAAGCCATGTCATGGAAGTGAGAAGGAAGGTAAGGTGTGAGACCCATGTGGAGACCTGGTCTTCACAAGTGGCCCCTTTCCTTCCCATGACCCAGCTCTGAAAAACTTGAGACACGACCCAGAAGCCTCAGTATGTATCTGTGCGGCCCAGGCCCAGGACAACATCCTGGCCAGCTGTTGGCTGAACTCATCGCCACTGCCACATGGGGACTCAGCCATCATACATCGCGGGAGTCCTAATGATGAGAACCTGCCCACTTGCCATCGGCGGCGCTCCTGGATCATGCGGGCACTGGGCTTCTGATCGATGTCCTTCAAGTAGTGTTTTGATATGATATGGTTACAATGGTTCCAACTTTTTCCCCTTTACTCCCCTCCACCCAGCACCCCCGCCCCAGCAATCCGCCCCCAAGTCCATACCCATGGCTCATACGTACAAGTTCTCCTGCTTCACCCTTCTATTCTTTTTCCTATTCTTCCCTTTTTAATAAATAATTAATGATTTTAAGAATAAAAAATAACAACCCTTCCCTCTTAGATATTAAGACCCTTTATAATCTTATAAAGGACAATGGGCGAAGGTCTCATGCTCCTCTAGCTGCTTCAAGCTGGACATGGTCATCATCCTACCTACCCTTGCGTCCAGAAATCCCTAATAAGAGTGGGGTGTGGAGGGGAGGGTGGCCTTCCCACATGGGGAAGGATCGTGCAGACTCCAGGTCAGTTGGCTGTCTCCGGACAACGGCGTGCTTGGTTAAACAGGCTGGCATCCTTGTTGTATTCTGGGGGCAACATATTTGGCAAAAAGGGTTAAAAGACATCATTCAATCCATAACCACTAGATGACAAAAGGCAGGGATTAATTTTTCAATGTTCCACATTAGGGGAAAAAAAAAAAAAAAAAAAAAAAGGCTTCTTTGGAGGAAGGTGTGCTAGGCACATCTCACTTGTCCAAAACCCTTTTGCTCATTATACTTAGTTTTGGCTGAGGGAAATATTTTAGGTTTCCCCCCTCTCCGACCTCTGGGCCCTTTCAGTCCACGCCATTAGGATAGAAAAGAGAAACCAGTTTTAAAGTGAAGCCCACAGACCACCCCATTCTTCGCCAACCCAGCCACTTAGTTCAGCCAAACCGTTGAGTCTCAGGAGGCAGCGCTGCAGACAGGATTAAGTGAGGCCTATACGTACAGACAATCAGTCGGGTAATGCAGTCATAGGCTTATGCCCTTTGAAAACAGAAAACACATGTTAATTTATGTATTATAACCTACAAACAAGTCCCTAAATCTGTAAGACTGTCTTATTGGAAAGACATCCAGTTGCAAGGCACTTGACATTCTTCTTACCTGTAACTTAAATATCTTTGATGATACCACAGACATGGTTTAACTTTCAAGTGAAAACATATTTTAAATGAAAAGAAACTTTAGAGACGGTTAGCTGCCCTACTTTATAGTCTACCGCTGATCATTGTGATTTTCCTTGAATAATGGTTTTTTTCCCTAAGATTACCCTCCTTGTCATTAAAGGGACTGCATTAAGTCCATTTTTAATTTATTCTGTTCATTTGCATATACACAACAAGAGCAGCAAATGATCACTTATGATCTTTAGTTTTTCTTTGCTGAAACTTACCCAAGGAACATTTAGGGTGACCTTCAGTCTGCTCTTCAGGGCACAGAAGCTGGGCCACACACCTGGCATTCAGCCTTGCCTATACACCCCTGTCTTTTCTAAGTCCTTCTGGTTTTTCATTGTGCCTTAAGGTCCCTTCTAGCCATCCTTCAGGAAAACAACCTTCGTTCCTTCCCTGGGAAGATTGCTGTGGACCGTACAACCAACCATGGTACCAGGCCTTTTATCTCGCGGGCTTTTATTACCTTCGAAAGTCATTCCCAGTTCCTCAGGGCTTTTTGGTAACAACCTGAGCCAAAGCATGTCTCCTTTAGGCTTGACATTCCAGTCACAGTCTTCGTCAAAAAAAAAAGAAAAAAAAAAAAAAAACAACCCTCTATTAACAACTGGTCTTATTAGTTTTATGCAAATAAACTTATGTTATTACTTACTTCTTTAGAATGTCAAACTTTGGAGGGATCAGATAGGGAGAAAAATATACAATGTGAAGGAAATTCCTTGTCCTTCTAATATTCACTAAACTGGCATTTCCATTTTTCATATTTTCATTTTTGCCCCACTAAAAATTTTTTTGTCTGTTTTCCCATTACAGTTGTCTCACATTTTCCCCCCTCTTGCTTCCCTGTCCCTGTTCCCTCCCTCTCCAACATTTAGTCCCCACTCAGCTGTCCATGTCCGTGGGTCATCTATATATGTTCTTTGACTAGACCCTTCCCCTTCTTACCCCCTTCTCTCCCTCCCGCCTCCCCCCTTGTTACTATTAGTCTACTCCTTGTTTACATACCTGTGGTTCAATTTTGCTCATTTGTTTGTGTTGTTCATTAGTTTCCTGTAATAGGTGACAGCATAAGGTATTTTTCTTTCGTTGCCTGGCTTATTTCGCTAAGCATAATTCTCTCTAGTTCCATCCGTGTTGTTGCAAATGGTAGAAGTTCCTTCTTTCTCTCTGCTACATAGTACTCCATTGTGTAAATGTACCACAGTTTTTTGATCCACTCATCTACAGATGGGCACTTAGGTTGTTTCCAGCACTTGGCTATTGTAAATAGTGCTGCTATGAACATAGGGGTGCATAGGTTCTTTTGAATTGGTGTTTCAGGATTTTTTGGATATAATCCTAGCAATGGAATTGCTGGTTCAAAAGGCAGTTCCATTTTTAGTTTTTTGAGGGAATTCCAAACTGTTTTCCATAGTGGATGCACCAGTCTGCATTCCCACCAGCAATGCACCAGGGTTCCCATTTCTCCGCATCCTCATCAGCACAAGTTGTTTGTTGATTTGTTGATGGTGGCCATTCTGACTGGTGTGAGGTGGTATCTCATTGTGGTTTTTATTTGCATCTCTCTGATGGCTAGTGATGTTGAGCATTCTTTCATATGTCTATGGACCCTCTGTATGTCCTCTTTGGAGAAGTGTTTGTTCAGGTCCTTTGCCTATTTTTTAATCGGGTTGTCTGTATTGTTGGTGTTGAGTCGTGTGAGTTCTTTATATATTTTGGAGATGAATCCCTTGTCTGAGATGTCATTGGCGAATATATTTTCCCATATGGTTGGTTTCCTTTTCATCTTGCTGATGTTTTCTTTAGCTGAGCAGAAACTTTTTAGTTTGATGTAGTCCCACTTGTTTATTCTTTCCTTTATCTCCCTTGCCTTAGGAGATATATCAGTGAAAATGTTGCTACGTGGGATATCTGAAATTTTCCTGCCTATTTCTTCCTCTAGGACTTTTATGGTATCACGGCTGACATTTAAGTCTTTGATCCATTTTGAGTTTATTCTGGTGTATGGTGTAAGTTGGTGGTCTAGTTTCATTTTTTTTGCATTTCCCTGTCCAGTTCTCCCAACACCATTTGTTGAAGAGGCTCTTTTCACTCCATTTGATATTCCCTCCCACTTGGTCAAATATTAGTTGATCATATAGACCTGGGTTTATTTCTGGGCTCTCTATTCTGTTCCATTGATCTATATGTCTGTTCTTATGCCAGTACCAGACTGTTTTGATTACCGTGGCCTTGTAATATAGTTTGATATCAGGTATTGTGATTCCTCCTGCTGTGTTCTTTTTCCTCAAAATTGCTGTGGCTATTCAAGCTGTTTTTTGGTTCCATATAAATTTTTGAAGTATTTGTTCTAGGTCTGAGAAATATGTCATTGGCATTTTAATAGGGATCGCATTGAATCTATAAATCGCTTTGGGTAGTGTGGCCATGTTAATGATGTTGATTCTTCCCATCCATGAGCATGGTATATGCTTCCATTTATTTGTATCTTCTTTAATTTCTTTGTTCGGTGTTATGTAGTTTTCTGAGTACAGGTCTTTTATCTCCTTGGTTAAGTTTATTCGTAGGTACCTTATTTTTCTTGTTGCTGTGGTAAATGGGATTTTTCTTTCAGTTTCTCTCTCTGAGTTTTTATTGTTGGTGTACAGAAATGCCTTCGATTTCTTAATATTGACTTTGTACCCTGCTATTTTGCTGAATTCACTTATTAGGTTGAGTAGTTTCTTTGTGGAGTCTGTAGTGTTTTCTATGTACGCTATCATGTCATCTGCAAATAATGACAGTTTTACTTCCTCTTTTCCAATTTGGATGCCTTTTATTTCTCTTTCTTGTCTGATTGCTGTGGCTAGAACTTCCAAGACTATGCTGAATAGGAGTGGAGAGAGTGGGCATCCTTGTCTTGTTCCTGATCTCAGGGGGAATGCTCTCAGTTTTTGCCCATTGAGTATGATGTTGGCTTCAGGTTTCTCATATACGGCCTTTATTATGTTGAGGTATGCTCCCTCTATTCCCATTTTGCTGAGAGTTTTCATCATAAATGGATGTTGTACTTTATCAAATGCTTTTTCAGCATCTATTGATATGATCATGTGGTTTTTGTCTTTCATTTTGTTTATGTGGTGTATTACGTTTATTGAGTTGCAAATGTTAAACCATCCTTGCATCCCTGGGATGAATCCCACTTCATCGTGGTGTATGATCTTTCTAATGTGTTGCTGGATCCGGTTTGCCAATATTTTGTTGAGGATTTTAGCAACTATGTTCATCAGCGATATTGGCCTGTAGTTTTCTTTCTTTGTTGTGTCTTGACCTGGTTTTGGAAGTAGGGTTATACTGGCTTCATAGAACGAGTTTGGGAGTCTTCCCTCTTCTTGTATCTTTTGGAATAGTCTGAGGAGGATAGGAGTTAGTTCTTTCCTAGATGTTTTGTAGAATTCCCCTGTGAAGCCATCCGGCCCAGGGCTTTTGTGTGCTGGGAGTTTTTTGATTACTGCTTCAATTTCACTAGCTGTTATTGGTCTATTCAGACTTTCTGCTTCTTCTTGATTCAGTTTGGGAAGACTATAGGTTTCCCGGAATTTGTCCATTTCCTCTAGGTTGTCAAATTTCTTGCCATACAGTTGTTCATAATAATTTCTTACAATCCTTTGTATTTCTGTGGTATCAGTTGTGATTTCTCCTCTTTCGTTTCTGATTTTATTTATTTGGGTCCTCTCTCTTGTTTTCTTGATGAGCCTGGTTAAAGGTTTGTCAATTTTGTTTATCTTTTCAAAGAACCAGCTCCTACTTATGTTGATTTTTTGAATTGTTAGTTTAGTCTCTATGTCATTTAATTGGGCTCTGATCTTGATGATTTCCTTCCTTCTACTTGATCTGGGCTTTGCTTGTTGTTCTCTCTCTAGTTCTTGTAGCTGGAGGGTTAAATTTTTTCTTAGAGATTTCTCTATCTTTTTTAGGTAGGCCTATATTGCTATGAACTTTCCTCTCAGAACTGCTTTCGCTGTATCCCATAGGTTTTGGGCTGTTGTGTGTTCATTATCATTATTTTCCAGAAACTTTTTGATTTCTTCCTTGATGTCATTGTTAACCCATTTATTATTTAATAGCATGTTATTCATTCTCCATGAGTTTGAATGTTTTTGAGTTTTTTCCTTGAGGTTGACTTCCAATTTTAAGCCGTTGTGATCTGAGAAGATGCTTGATATAATTTCTATTTTCTTGACTTTGTTGAGACTTGTTTTGTGTCCTATATGTGGTCTATCTTTGAAAATGTTCCATGTGCACTTGAGAAGAATGTATATTTTACCTCTTCGGGGTGAAAAGTTCTATATATATCGACTAAGTCCATTTGATCTAGAGTGTTGTTCAGTGCCTCAATATCTTTGATGTTTCTTTGCTTCGAAGATCTGTCCATTGTTGACAATGGGGTGTGTGTGAACATATCAATGGAGGCATTGGGGGAATTCAAAGCTTTGTTATATGCTATTAATTTTTTATAAAGTAGTATTGTTTTTATTTTGAATGACACATGGTTAGGCACTATATTTTCATATTATTAGAGCTTCTAAAAATATTCAATTATATATCAGTTATCAATGTCCTGACTCTCAACTCCAAATCCACCCATTTTTACCCCGTTTTGTGGCACTGTATCTGAACTCTGTAAGCATTTCTGCTTTGCTAGTTGCCATAGTGTTAGGCTCTTGAAGGGCCGCTGCAAGTTGTAGTAACATTTTTACCTGGTCTGTAGCTTTTCTTACAGCTTCCTGGCTAGTGATGGGTAAGAGAACCCGTAGTGTACAACCCCAGAAGCTTTTTCCTGCAGCAAAGCAGGTAGCTTATCAGTGAGTTTAACGTGCACCCCAGCAAATGATTTGTTTGCCAGCTCTTGTCTATGGCAACTCCAATAATTTCTTTACTATCAGTTGGCCTCAGACACAACTTCTTGTGAAGCAAGATCGTTAAATTTTAGTTCTCCTTTAAAATTTTTTTTCTTAGGTTTACTTAGCTCTCAATGTGGTAGCTGCTTCCTACATTTGTCATTCCTCTGTTCTTTAGACTTCTCTTTACCCCTCTTACAAATGAATCCCCATTTTATAGTTCTTTATGATAAATTCTCCCTATTCTAATTACTGCTGTGTGATCTGTTTCCTGACTGGACCCGGATACATACCTGTCTCTGCAATCTCCTATTTTCCTTTTTTCAAGAGCTCTTATTTCCATATTTCACAGAAGTTGAAAGCAAAGGCATAGATTTCAGATGGCCTGAGTCTGAATTATGGTTCTACTATTTAATTTCTTGGTGTTGTTCTGGGAAAGTTATGTTACCTTCCTGAGCCTCGGATTTCTTTTTGGCAAAGTGGATGATATTGTTACAGAGCAGGGTCCCCAAGGAGATGGGAGGGGCTTCAATCATAAAATAGTGTCGAAAAGCTTACAGGGCCTATGTAAAGTCCTATAAGTGGTTGCAATTAGTCACCCAGCCTATTGTGTCGCAGGACGCAGTCAGGGATTTAAAAATAAGGTGGCAGGCATTTTGGGGGAGAACACCATGCGGCTTTAAAAGGAGAGGGAGAACTCCATGCAGTTTACAAGGAGGCTGGGAACGACGCCTGGTTCTGCATGAAGAGCTGGAAGGCACTGCAACACAGGCAAAACCTCCCCAATCAGGATCGAATGATTGGGAGCTGCCGGTAAAACTGAACTGTGTCTGGGAAGTAGGAAACTGTATCTCTGACTTTTCTAAAACTAGCTTGGTTTGGTAGGGGGAGGCAGAACTATGTGATTGTGGGTGTTTTAAGGAAAATAAGACTTAATGGCAGAAATCCACAAATAATCTAAATCTATATAACCATTAAATAAATAAGTATTTTTATTTTCACCAAATTCTGGTATTGAGAGTTATGATTCTGGCGGCGGGCAATCATAACTTAACAGCCCGTGGGTTCTGTTTCAATTTGGGCAGCCCGTGGGGTCTGTTACAATATAAGTAGCACTTGCCTCATGGAATTGCTATGTGGACTAACTAAATGAATTCTTGCAAGGCCATAGAACACTGCCAGGCAAATAGAAAACTATGAATGTAAGCTATTATTAGTTTCTTTAATCTCCTATTCATGCAGTTATAGTCACAGGAAAACATAATATATGCATTCATAACTTTGGTGTAGTACTGTAGAAAAACAAAATGGTGCCTAACTTAAATATTCACTTTTACAGGAGACTTTTTAAATCATCTTCTCACCTTCCCACTTCTTTGCATTATACGTGACTTTGTCCCTGCAATTATCACACAGTGCTGTAAGTTGCATTTTAGAAATCTATCTTCTAGACCGAAATGAGAGTCAGATTCTACATCCCACTCATGCCTCACACATAGCAAACACTTATGAAATGTTTAAGCCAGGAGGGTGAGAGGTAAAGAATGAATTATTTATGTTTATCGTTCTCATTTTTCAAGACAAAAAATTAATTAACCTAAAATATGATCCTCATCTTGTCACCTCCATTCAGGAAAAATATTTTATTTCTTGTGACTCAAAAGAAGAGGGAGAACTAGAAATTTAATAGGGTCAGGTGTTGAAGAAGGTTAGACAGAGATCTGGTTTGTCTTTATAGATCTATTGCACAATGAATGGAGAAAGCAGCATCTTCAATCCAAATCACTTCTCTCTTTCCCTTCCTGAATAAGTTTGTTAATGAACGACTGTCTTCAGTGGACTGTAAAATTAAAACAATGTGCTTTTTACTGCGATGGCCAAACATTTTCAAGAGACATAAAATGTGTTTCACTCTCAATAGGATTTTCTTTTATCTATTGATAAACAAATCAAAAAGACAGCATCAAAGAGATGCAGGTGCCTGGTGGGTGAATAAATAAATACTCTCAGCATGTAGAAAAATTAAATAATTTCAAACAAAATGAGATCAGAGGCAGATGCAGACACCACAGGAAAAACACTTGACAGGAAAAAAGAAAAACTTCAAATGAACCTCCAACAGAGGAGCTTGGCTCAGCAAGTGGGCAGTCTCGTGTCTTCCTTTTGGCAATGAAGAATGTTCTGGACACTCTCTATGCCCTTGGGAGGGAGCTCTTCAGGTAACCCTGAAAGAAGGATGATGGAGTTTAATGTTGCCATGTAATCAGGTAACATTAAAGTAGACTGAAAAACACAGGTCTCTAAAAGTTATTAGTATTTAAAATGAGTATATAAGTTAATGGGCATTCCTTAAAAGGCACTATACTTTTTTGCTCCTGAGTCCTGTCCCTTTACCTGGAATCATTTTTCTTGCTCACACCACACACCTTTTGATCTTCAAATAATATTTATTCAAAAGTCTTTAAAGGTTGTGAAGCATTATCTAATCACTCTAGTCTTAGTATGTAAAAATTGTCCTCTTCTTTGAAAAATAAATTGTTCTAACAAAACTTACCATATAACTAAGTGGGTTTTGGGGGGGAACATTTATGGAATTTTGTTTCAAGGCAGGGCATCTATAAAATTTACAAGCAATGTAATGAGCAAAAGGGACAGAAAGGCCAGCAGTTGGGGAGGGGGAGATTTAATACAATGTTTTGGTGATATGAAAATTTAGATGAAAAAGGCTGATTTGAACCTTGAAAATGGAAAAAACTTCAAAAGGCAGAGATGATGACAGGACATTACACACAGGAATGGACCCAGCAAGAAGTGCTGAATTAAAAGAAATCATATTGAACTGAGGGGATTAGAATTGGAACCATTTTGATAGTTGTGGTGCTTAGCTTTGGATATGTGAAATAAATTAAGGTTAAACAAAAAAAAAAAGAGAGAGAGAGAGAGAGAGAGAGATTAAGTCAAGAAAGGAAAAATAATTAAATATTAAGCATGGGTTTTTGGACTTAGCCTATTTTAGGACAAATGAAAGTTTCAGATATAAAGTTTGAAAAAAATGTTTTCCATTTTGCCTAAAAAGGACACCTAGGGTGATATTTTCAGAGTACAGGGAGTGATGAAAAATTCTCATACTTGTAGTTGAATAGGCAATTGAACTGTACTGTCAAACTTTAGAAAAAATGTCTAAAATAGCTAATGAAAAGCAACCATTGTGCATGTGGATAAAATGGCTCTGCTTTGATTTGCACAAAGCACTTACATAGAAAGAAATCGACAATGACATTTAAACAATTGCAGAAAACTTGCAAACAACAGCTAAATCAGTAAAAAAAAACAAATTGATTTGACGCAGAAAAATAATAACAAAGATGGAAATCTGCATGAGCATTTCAATTAAAACTTTTAAAGTGACATAGAAAAGCAGTTTTTATAATCCTGTTGTCATTATCTGATGGAACTTTACACTCTGTAAGGCAAAACATTATCTAGACGTCAGAAAGGAACAAATTGTTCCATAGACGGGAGATAGTTCCCATCCGTTGAATAGCATGCATTGAGTGCTTACTGTGGGAACGATATGTAAAGCGGCTGTATCCCCTAACATAGAGCATATTGCAGTTGTAGGTAACAAAAATACAGATTAAAACATTTCTGTGGTGATAATCTTACATTTTGGAGACGATCATCTTGATCATTGAAACCAATCTGCACAACCATTGCTTTATGCTTTCATTGGAAATTCTATTGTACTTGGGATAGACTTTCCAATGTTCTTACATATCCCCCCAGAATGCCCTGTGCCTGGACCTGCCTCCCTTAACACAAAGGAATAGGGGAGACAGCGAACCCTTGCTTCCTCAGGCATGGGTACCTCAACAGGACCCTGTCCTAGGGACTGCATTGTGTCTTTATGACTTAAACAATAAGGGAATCTCTTGTTACTCTTCACAGGATTTGTTCTTTGGCTCATAACTTGGTCATTTTCTCTATGGAGTAGTTTCCTTATTTTGATTGCATTGTAATGGGAACTCCAGGATCTCTGCACACATGGTGAAGATGTTTGTCTGTATTGTTTTTTGCTCTAAAACCAGGGCCTAGATGAGTGCCTGGTGTACATAATAGGTGCTCAACAAAAATGTGTTCAATGAATTTCTAAAAAAAAAATAGGCATATGCAGGACTATTGACGGCTCTTGAAAATCATATTGGGAACTTTCAATTTAATTGAGGATTCAGTAAAGGCTTCCTGGAGGGGAAGTTTCATATAGTGAATTTCAGAGGAAAAGTTAGAGCCAATGGAATAGAGAGGATTTTAAAGGGCATTTCAGGCTGAGAATAGCATGGACCAAGCACAGAAGTGGTAAATGACAGACTGTGATGTAACAGAATCAATTTTCTATTTTACAACGTCATCTAAAGCGCAGAGCAGCCCAGAGGTTAAGAAGAAAGACTCTGGAGTGAGACAAATCTGAATTCACATCTCAGCTCTGCTCTCTATAGTTTCAATCAAAAATCATGCAAGTGCTACTAGGAAGTGGCAGTTGAGAGCCCCAACTTCAGATCTTGTTTTGCCGAGAAACTTAAAGCAAAGATGTGTTCCTTGGAAAGAACCACCTCTCTGCAAATGTAGGGGCTGGAAAGGGGCATTCAATTCAGAGGAGGAGGCTGCAAAGGAGATTGTAACCATAACCGAGCTGCCTGGGGTCCCGCTACCTGTCACCGTGTACAAGCATAACAAAGAAATTCTCTTGTTTCCAGAAAGATGGAAATCTAAAACCATGCCCCCAAGTTCCCCATCATTCCTTTTCTGTCCTTTTGGATCCCAAGGCAGCTACATGAACGGATCTCTATCTCTGCAGCTTTCAGGATCTCTCCCTCTCCCCCTCCTCCCCAACTCCCTGAGGTATGCACTTGTGGGTCTCAGAGTCGCCATTCTCTCACACATCTTGCATCTTCGGGGGTGGGGGCACTGTTAGATTACTCCAGCTGGTTGCACAAGAGGCTGCTTGCACCCCTGAGGCAGAGGAACTTCCCCAGCCCGTTTCTGTGTGCTGCTCTAAGGGCCAGAGCCCATGGCGTCCCACAAACACTCTGCTCCCCATCCCGACTAGGAGCGAGGGGTGAAGAAGAGAGAGTGCTTCCTTGTGCATTCTTTTATTAAGCCTCAGCCCAGAAACCCATGCATGATGAAGCATCCAGCTTTTCAGACAATGTGGGCTGATGTTTTCCATATTTGTCACAGTGTCTCTGTCTCTCTTCAGGCCACCGTTTTGCGGATGGGGGCAGAAGGTTCTCAGCCACGCACAGGTGCACAAGCGTCCCAGCCTGAGGCAGGGCATAAGCCCCCACAGCTTGCACTGGATCTTCGCAATCTGTGTCACGAGCTGCTCAGCTGCTGGGGCAACGTAAGCTGGTTTGCGCAACTGTGTTGCCTTTGTTTACAGTAGCCCCAGGTTGTGGAAAGTATGTCGCATGATTTAGGCTGCCATTTCAATCCAGGTGGCCTCTGTGCTGCCTGCAACCCCCTCCCTTCACCTGCTCTGGCACCACTCCCTAGTGATCTGACTCAACCCACCGCGTTACATAACCAAGAAAACTACTTCTAGAAAGGTTTGGAGGAACTGCATTAAGAAAGAGGCAGAAAGGAAGACCAGGAAAGAAGTATAACAAAGAATTTGACTTTAAGTACTATTTACCAGAATCCCTGGCTGGTTTGGCTCAGTGGATTGAGCGTCGGCCTGCGAGCTAAGTGTCGCTGGTTCGATCTTCCAGTCAGGGCACATCAGAGAAGGAAAACTCTGACTCCAAAAATCCTCCGCTGCCTTGCGGCATACCTCTTCAGGGGAAAGGATAAGGGAGTAAACCCCGACAGAAAATCTGGAGCCGGAGTCCCTAAGGCGGTTTGACGTTGTAGTCAACACCGGCAACTCCTGCGGCGCACCTGAAGCCAAGCTGTATTGACTCCGTCTTTCCCTTGGACCCTTCAGCTGTGAAGAGAGGGGGGGTCTGCCGCATGGGCAACAGCAGACCCTCCATATCACCCTGCCCAGGCTCTGTAGCTTCAGCTTCACTGGAGAGGACACTCCAGCGTCATCGCAAGATGTCAGTTCAACACAGGAGGAGACAGATACCGTGTCACTCCCGAGTCGGACTGCACAGCCATTCTCGGCGGTGCAGATAGACTCTTAAGAAGCTACACCATCATCTCTTGAGATGGACGGCTGCCGACGACGACTATTTACCAGAAATTTAATCTCCGTTCAATCAGGTATGCATTTCAAACCTCAGAGCACTTGTAATTGTGGTTTAATATTCATTTGATTTAACCATATAAAATTATTTTTTCCCCAAATATAAAATACTTTTCTCAATCTCCTTGTTCCATTATTGGAGGTTGTATTATGACAGAATCGGTTATGTTGCATAACAAGTTACAATAATATATCAACACAATTGAGTTTATTTTTATGCATTCGCAGACATGGTCATAGTCACATGATGTAACAATCAATTTGTACTTCTTTATTATTTTTTTATTGATACCATATTCTTTATGTTCCTCAGAATAGAATCTTTAAGAATCTATAGTATTCTGTTATGTTTAGGTATCTAAATTAGTTTCCTTGGGCTGCCATAACAACTTACCACAAATGTGGTGGTTTAAAACAACAAAAATGTATGTTCTCACACTAGGAGCCACACATTTGAAATCAAGCTGTCAAGAGGGAAGCAGAATCTTTTGGTTCTATTTCTGGATCCATTTAAAAAAAATTTTTTTTAGCATGTTGCCATCAGTCAAGTTCCTTCAAAGCTGTCTATATGGTGAGGACTTGAAAGCAAGTAATCATGAATGGTGTACTCACAATAAACCATAAAGAAGTGAGGGAAGCAGGAGAAAGAAGAAAAAGTGTCATTTCAAGCAAAATATTAGCTTTGGCTTCATCATGCTGTGGACTTTGGGAGTAAATTTTGTCCTAGATTTGGACACAACCAGGGACAGATGAACTAAAATGTATTACTTCTGCACTACTCATTTATTGGTTAAGGGCTCTCCAGATTGGTGCAGACTCAGACTCTTCTAGATCTCTGTACCTGAAGAAATGCATGACTAGGATAGCAGTCTTCTGAGGATAGTCGCAGGTATGGGTCTCTTACACTCCAACCTTTGCCTCTCTCCGACTCACTTCCATTGTGCATTAAGTCCACTGTGCTGTGTACTGTCAGGGCTTCTTCAAGATGATGCTCATTCACAATTTCTGGGACAAAAGTTACAAAGGATAGTTTCAAAAGATAAGCTCTCCTTGACAACTTCAGTTTATACTAGAGTTGCAACTGATACTCATTACCCCCTCTTCTACCAACCTTTCTTGATTCCACTCATCCTATTCTAGCTCTTCTGCTGACAAAAGAAGTGTTCCTGGTGAGAAGTATTCCAATTCCTGAGTATATTTCCAAATAAAGTTGTAAAAAGGAGATGTGCTGAAGAATGTCCATAGTAGCACTACTCAATAGCAAAAAAAAAAAAAAAAAAAAAGAAAATATTTAAAAATACAAGAAAAAAAGCAGCAAAAATGACTACAAAATATCCACAGATGAAAAAATAATGTAATATATTTATGCAATTGAATAATTTAGCCAGTAAAATAAATTAGCTTTAACATGCAATAATATCAATAAATTTTAGTGTTCTAATGATGAGAAAAATACATAATAAAACTGCCATTTTATGACGTTCAAAAGCACATGAGACAAAAAATATATACATCATTTAGGCATATAAATGTATACATATGTGAAAAAATACAGTCCAGAATAGTAATCTTATTAGTGGAGGAGAAAGAGTCGTCGTCGGCAGCCGTCTGTCTCGAGAGACGATGGTGTAGCTTCTTAAGAGTCTATCTGCACCGCCGAAATGGCTGTGCAGTCCGACTCGGGAGTGACACGGTATCTGTCTCCTCCCGTGTTGAATCGACATCTTGCGATGACGCTGGAGTGTCCTCTCCAGTGAAGCTGAAGCTACAGAGCCTGGGCAGGGTGATATGGAGGGTCTGCTGTTGCCCATGCAGCAGACGCCCCCTCTCTTCGCAGCTGAAGGGTCCAAGGGAAAGACTGAGTCAATACAGCTTGGCTTCAGGTGCGCCGCAGGAGTTGCCGGTGTTGACTACAACGTCAAACCGCCTTAGGGACTCCGGCTCCGGATTTTCTGTCGGGGTTTACTCCCTTAGCCTTTCCCCTAAAGAGGTATGCCGCAAGGCAGTGGAGGTTTTTGAAGTCAGAGTTTTCCTTCTCTGATGTGCCCTGACTGGAAGATTGAACCAGCGACACTTAGCTCGCAGGCCGACGCTCAATCCACTGAGCCAAACCAGCCAGGGGGAGGAGAAAGAGTATTAGTATGAGAATGGCCTATATGTATACAGGAGTGAAAAGGAGTTTAATGGTGAATTTGATAATGCTTATTATGTCAGTAAAGTAAATAAATAACTGTGGTCTAAGATAATTAAGTGCTTAGTACCAAGGATTATCACTAATCTGTCTGCACACCTGAGTTCAATTAAGAAGTAAAATTTACAGGTAGACAGATTTGAATATGTAATTAAGATAGAGAATTATTACTAGGTGATCTGTAATGTCACTCAAATATAAAATTCTTTTTTTTAATAAAATGAGGCAAAAATAATGGGAAAATATTTTCTTGTATAAGTACTGATATGTTATTTTGAGGAAACAAGTTATTTTAAAAATAACCAAATGCTTTAAGTATTTTATTTTGATGTATAATAAAAACATTTTAAAAAGCATATCAAATTTAAATTTGATTTTATAATGTCCACTAACATACTACATAAAAACTTTTTCACTAGGAGCAAAACAACATCTATGAACAGAATGATTTCAACATTCCTAAAAAACAGAAATTGCTTCATAAAGTCACATAACTCAAGTAGTTCAATTACATACTTAATGGGGAGTTTGTAGAAATATAGTTTTACTTTTAAAAATGAAAAGTCAAAGGGAATTGTTAACACAATGTAAACTCCATTTTATTCTCCTTAATCCAACAATGCAAGGGCCTGATACACTGTTTATGCACATAGACACTTTCTCCACTTTAAGACAAAGAAGAGCTACAGTATAATAATGAACCTGACATGAAGATGAATGACTCCAATTAGCTTCTTCATTAGTTTTAACTAAGATTACTTCTTTAGTCATGACTGATTTATCTCCGTTTTACTTCTGTAGTGCTTTAGAAAGTTGCCTGCCAGACTAAAGCCAGGAAAAGAGATTCAATTTAAACTCTACATTGCAATCTTCCCATTTTCCTTAGGTTGATCTATGACTGACATTCAAGAAAGAGTTCACATACATGTGTTTTAGCCAGTATTCCTATAGGAAAATAATTAACAATATTGAAATTTATCAAATGTAGTAAGAAAATTAATTTTAAATAAATAGATAATTCTTGAAAAACTTTGGATCAGATTTACATTCCTGTCTCACCATTTCACTTTTGTCATAATATTGCAGAGGGTTGGGATTGAGAATTGGGATAAGCACATTGTGAAATAAACTGAAAGCACACATTAGATACTTAGGATTCTTCCTAGGTAATGAGATTGCCAAGCCAGAGACAAATACAAAACTATATTTTTCTTTAGGTTTACAGAAAGACATTGAACAGCAGCAGAGGGAAAACTTGTCCTTCCCTTCGGTTTGAAGTGAAGATTAACATTTTTATGCTTTTCAAATGAAGACTCAACCTACAGAAAAGCCTATAACTTCTCTCTGAGAAGCTCTGTGCATCTGCGCCCAGAGTGTGTTTCATGGAGAAACTGCCCAATTCCTCTGCCTCATACCTCCTCTAGGGTTTTTGTGGGATGGTATCGGTGTCATGAAGTCTTAGCATTGGAAAGAGTCAGGGGCTTTTTCTTGGAAACCTAAGATCACAGAAGCTCTCTTTAATATTTAAGTAGAAGAAAACTGGTTTTATCATAAGAATAGGAACTTCCATGCCATGTAGCCATGTGTTTTTTCCTTTCTTTTTTCTTTTTTTCCAGAGCTCAACATACTTTGTATTGAGTCAGTTCTGGAGTCAAAGAAAGACTAAAATGGAGCAGGCAAAACAGAACAAAGCATTAACAACAAAATGTTTACTTAGACTTAGAGTCTGATAATATAAAAACCAAAGTGAACATTTAGACCAGGAGGTCCACTTTGAAATAGAATTTATGGCAGAGTCCCACCTAGAATCAGGCATTTCTCTAAGGAATTCTGGTATCTTTTAGTGGAAGTCATTAGGAAAAAAAGTTGTGGGGTCAAAGGTGCTCATTTCTACTGTAATGACATTGCCTCCAAGTCATTTTAATAGGCCTTAAAGAAATATGTTTTAAAATGTTGAATCCAAATTAATATTTCCAGTTCCATTGGGATACTATAGCATTTATCACTGTTTATTTGATTACAATTATGTTCTTGTAACAATGGAAATTATTGACTCTGAAAACTAACACAATTTCTTACTTCTTTTATTCTACTGTATAAAGAAAATTGTTTCAAAATAATTATGCTATTTGCAGATGACATGATAGTGTTCATAGAAAACCCTATAGACTCAACTAAAAAATTACTCTACATAATAAGTGAGTTTGGCAAAATAGCAGGCTACAAAGTCAATATTCAGAAATCAAAGGCATTCCTGTACACCAACAATAAAATATCAGAGATAGAAACTAGAAAATAAAAACCCCATATACTATAGCAACAACAACAAAAAATAAAGTACCTAAAAATAAACTTAACCAAAGAGATAAAAGACCTATACTTGGAAAACTACAGAACACTGAAGAAAAATATTAAAGAAGATACAAATAAATGAGCGCATATACCATGTTCATGGATGGGAAGAATCCACATCATTAAAATGTCCATACTACTCAAAGCAATGTACAGATTCAACACAATCCCTATTAAAATACCAATGACATTTCACAGACCTAGAACAAATACTTCAAAAACTTATATGGAACCAAAAATAACCCCAAATAGCCACAGCAATCTTGAGACAGAAGAACTTAGTAGGAGGAATCACAATACCTGACATCAAACTATACTACAAAGCCACTGTAATCAAAACAGCCTGGTACTGACATAAGAACAGACATATAGATCAATGGAACAGAACAGAAAGCCCAGAAATAGACCCTGGTCTATATGGTCAACTAATATTTGACAAAGGGGGAAGGAACATAAAATGGAGTGAGAAGAGCCTCTTCAACAAATGGTGCTGGGAGAACTGGACAGGGACTTGCAAAAAAATGAACTAGACCACCAACTTATACCACACATCAGAAGTCAAGCTGGATCAAAGACTTAAATGTAAGCCATGACAGCATAAAAGTCCTAGAAGAAAACAAAGGAGGAAAATTTCAGATATCCCACATAGCAATATTTTCACTGATACATCTCCTAAGGCAAGGGGAATAAAGGAAAGAATAAACAAATGGAACTACATCAAACTAAAGAGTTTCTGCTCAGCAAAAGAAAATATCAGCAAGATTAAAAGGGAACCAACCATATGGGAAAACATATTTGCCAATGATACCTCAGGCAAGGGATTGATCTCCAAAATATATAAAGAACTCATATGACTCAACACCAAGAAGACAAACAGCCCAATTAAAAAATGGGCAAAGGACTTGAACAAATACTCCTCCAAGGAAGATATACAGAGGGTCCATAGGCTTATTAAAGAATGCTCAACATCACTAGCCATCAGAGAGATGCAAATAAAAACCACAATGAGATACCACTTTACACCACTCAGAATGGCCATCATTAACAAATCAACAAACAACACGTGCTGGAGAGGATGTGGACAAACGGGAACCCTACTGCACTGTTGGTGGGAATGCAGACTGGTGCAGCCACTATGGAAAGCAGTATGGAATTTCTTCAAAAAAACTAAAAATGGAAGTGCCTTTTGAACCAACAATTCTACTGCTAGGTTTATACCCGAAGAACCCTGAAACACCAATTCGAAAGAACCTATGCACCCCTATGTTCATAGCAGCATTATTTATAATAGCCAAGTGCTGGAAACAGCCTAAGTGCCCATCTGTAGATGAGTAGATTAAAAAACTGTGGTACATTTACACAATGGAATACTATGTAGCAGAAATAGAGAAGGAACTCCTCCCATTTGCCACAACATGGATGGAACTAGAGAGAATTATGCTTAGCGAAATAAGCCAGGCAATGAAAGAAAAATACTGTATGGTATTATATCACCTGATACAAGAGACTAATGAACAACACAAACAAATGAACAAAAATGAAAAAGAAACAGAATAACAGTTATCTGCGGGGAAGGGGAGAAGGTGTGAAGGAGGGTAAGTAGGGGGGTTAGTAAAGGAACTAGTGTAAATAACCCATGGGCATGGACAATGGGGTGGGGAATGACTGTAGGGGAAGGAGTGGGCTGGGAGGGGAATCCATGGGGGACGGAATGGGACAACTGTAACAGAAAAGCAATAAAATGAAATTAAAAAAAAATAATGATGCGACCCCTGGCTGCTGTGGCTCAGTGGATTGAGCGTTGGCCTGCGAGCCAAGTGTTGCTGGTTCGATTCCCAGTCAGGGAACGTGACTAGGTTGCACATCAGGTCCCCAGTTGGGGGCGCAAGTGAGAGGCAACTGCACAGTGTAAAAAATAAAGAATTAATAAAAATAAAAAATAAAAAAATAGTAATGCTAGTGAGAATTTTAAGCACTTCATATACTTGTATAAATGTTATTATAACTATTTGCACCATGCATAATGGTAGATTTAGTAGAAAATAAAATATATCAAATATCCTCAGCAAAATTATCAATAAGAAAAGGAAGAAAGGAAGCAGAAACAGAATGTGGAAAGGGAAGATAAAGGCCGGGATCCTACCTTAAAGTAACATACTTCCTAATGAGAAAGATAGATTTATGCACAAGTAAGTAATGTACAAGGCAGAATGCAGTAAGGAAAGAACAGAAATATATACACAGACCAGAACATTATGGAAGACAAAACACTTGATTGTGATTTGGAGTTTGGGAAAGTTTTCACAGCCTAAGAGCTTTTCAAAGAGCAAGTATTACTGAAGTCATTCAGGAAAGATTAATTTTACCATCAACCTAAGCCAACTAAATAATTAGAAGCCTAAATATAATGGAACGGTAAATCACTTCTATCTTGATATTAAGTATGAATTACAGTTAAGTTATGCTAGCTTCACCTTCTCTTAATTGGATATCCAGATGGTGACTGTGTGTAATTTCCAATACTTGAGATGAGATATGTATGTATTACACATAGAATTCTTGAAAATAATTTGATATTACTTCACCTGATATCTTGTTTTTGTCACTCTATTGTTAGGTGTATGATTGTTACTTCTTACTTCTCTCTATTAAAATTATTTTAAGGTTGCAAAAATTAACAGATAAATTTTTGACACCTATATTTAATAAGAGAAGTTACATCATACTTTGAAAGTATGAAGTTGTAGGCAAGATTTTTGGAAAGATATAAAAGTTAGTTATTTCAGAACATCTTGCAAAATTGTGAAGATAATATTTATATTTAATTAAAAAGTAAATAATTGAGTTTTAAGACACAGACATTAATGATTCACATGAGCTCTATAACTTAGCAGAATCAGTGACATGTCAAAAACAAATGTGTGCTAGGTATATCACTTCTTTCAAGGAACATAAGACCTATATATATAAATGACTCATCCAAAAATGACAAATTAAGATAGAGAACATTTTATTATCTCCAAGATGTCATATAAATTTTCTGAAATCATTTTATTTTTGACAAATATGCATATACCCCAAACAAAATGTGTGAAGTTTTATATATAGCAACAATGTGTGTGTGCTAACATGCCCTTGAGTCAGCTCCAAGTGTGGTGACTCTAAGAATGAGTGATGTTTACAATACTCTGTCCTCAACAGCCCTGCCTAGCTCCTGTAAACTCATGCCTTTGCTTTTATGGAGTCAATCCTGATATTTGGCCTTACTTTTTCCTTGCTGCCTTCTATTTTTCCCAGAATTTTTGTCTTTTCCAAAGAATCCTGCTTTCTCATAATGTACCCAAATTAAAATTTTTTGCCTCCAGCGATGTTTCAAGCTTAAATTTCTCTAGGACCCACTCATTTGTCTTCCCAGTAGTCCAGCATATTCGTAGCATTCTCCTTCAATACCATATTTTACAAGAATCCATTTTTAATCTATCAGACTTCTTCACTCTCCACCTTTTATACCTGCAGATAGAAACTGGACATATAAGGATGTGGGTGACCTTAGCTTTGGTCCCTGATGACACATTTTTGCTCTTGGTATTTCATTTTAATTCTCTCAAGTTAAAATTAAGGCAAAATATTGTTGTTCTTTATTCTAGAGTATAATTCCATGAATGAGGTATTTATACCTACTCTGGTATGGCACAATAGAACAATGTTAGACATTTATTTCTTATTTTTTATTCCACATGTCACTGAATGGTTCTACCACCTCTCTAGATATTACTCTGAACTTATTTTAGCTGTGTGTAACAGAAAATACACCTACAAAGGCATAGACAAATGAAGGTTTATGTGACTTTGTACAGTAAGTATTAGGAAAAAGACAGCCAGCGTTGAAAGAATGGCTCTCTAATTTTATTAGGAACCCAGATTCTATTTTTTCTCTCTACCAATCTTAGTGTATAGACTTAATCTTCAAAGTCTCATGCTAACTGGTGACCAGCAAGCATTCAATATTCTCATCCAGGGAAGGGGGTGGGCACACAAGGCAAAGGGGAAGACCACTGATGATTGCATTTGTTTTCATTTTGTATTTTTTTTTTAATCATTAAAGCTAGAACTTTGCTGGAAGCCCCAAATAGGCACCTAATCTATCTCTTTGGTAAAAATCATGCCAATCAATTATAACTATCTATGTGGAAGTCTTCAAAATCAGTCTTCAGCTGGGCACATTACTATCTGAAAAAACCCAAGTTATGCAAACAGGGAAAGGAAATAGAGATACTTAGTAGTCCAAAAACACTGTGCCTAATGCAATAACCCAAGTATTATCACTGACTACATCAACATTATGTAAATGTAGAGATATACCATGTTTATGGGTCAAAATTTCCATGTCATTAGTATGTAAATTGGGTCATAAATACGACCCAAGCCCAAGTAAAATATCGGTAGAATTTTTTGTAGAAAGTATAAAGCTAATTTTAAAAATTTTATAATTCCAATGTCTTCATTTTTAAAAATATTAAGTTGGATGACTCACACTACCTCATTTCAAAAATATCAAGTGAGTGTGATTTGGTGAAAGGATGTAAATATAAATTAACGGAACAAACACTTCAGTATTTGACTTCAGTATATAGTCAATTTGTTTTTGATGAGGATGTCAAGGTCGACAATTAAGGGGAATATTTTATATAAAGGATGGTTGGACAATTGGACATGAATGCACTAAAAAATGACTCAATCCCTATCTTGTACCAAATTCAAACAAAATAATTCAACATAGATATTAGATCTAAGTAGAAGAGCTAAAATAATAAAACTTCCAGAAATAAGCATAGGAAAAAAAGTCAAAATGTTATTAGCCAATGATTTCCTGGCTGTGACACAAAAAGACGATCTACGAAAGCAAATAATGACAAAATACTTCAAGATGTAAAATTTCTGCTCTTTGAAAATAAAAGAAAAAATAAGAAGACAAACCACAGACTGGAAGAAAATATCAGATATAGTACTTATATTTAGAACACAAAACAAACTCTTACTTTTTTAGCTTCTGTCCTCCTAGTACCTGCAGTAGGTATTTATATTACTCTCTAAAATAGAAAGATACAATGGAACCAAGACCTCATTCAGAGAACTTGAACAGTTGAGGAAAGCAGAATTAAAAATAATTTTTAAAAATAATCTTTACTAAGATATTGTCAGGGTAGCCCTGCTCTGAGAAATCGCCCAGAGACTGCTGTGGGAACAGATAACTGGTTTATTGAGGGAACAAAGGAAGGGAAGGAGGAAGGGGAAAGGCAATTCCCCGGACTGACCCAACGGCCTGTAGGAGCAAGGGAAACGGTGGTGAAGGGGTTGGGGGTAGCTCCTGGTCCTCCTCATGGGCCCATAGGAATCACCACCAACACTTCTGCAGGCACCTTTTTTATACACCTTTCCTCGTAAAGGGGAGTTTGCTTATTGACATATTCAGCAGGTCATTTACATTTCATTGCTTTCCCCTTCCCACACCACCTTAGTTAACATATCAGGCTAAGTCCATTAGCATTTCCTCTGGGAAAGTTTCAGTCCATCAACATATCTTTTGGGAATGGCTAAGTCCAGGGCCAGATTGATTACCAAAGTCCAAAGTTCAGGTGTCCATGATCTGACAGATATAACTCACGAGATCTTTCACATTGCCTCTCACTTATTCCACACTTATTTCTTGCTATCATTCCATCAGACCGCTCATTAGAAAAATGCCATTATTGAAATGATTTCAATAGAAATCTTAGTTCTGGTTGCAAAATTCATCTATAAATCAGGGTATTCACTGCTTAAACTTCCAGTGAGGCTGAATACCAACATAATGTTAATTGTGAAACTTTGAGCTTATTTAAGCTTTTTTTTTTTGGTCTTTTTACCAAAAACATACCTTCAAATTCAGTTAATTGTTAATTAGCATCCTGCAGACAAAGATATCTGACTGATTGTCTAAAATGACTAAATGGTTTGGGATTATAATTACATATGCAACCACTGTCAGGAATGGGTAATGGAATCAAGCAGCTATTAAAATGCAAAGAAGGGATGCATCAAAAAAATCACAAGCTGTTCACATTTACAAGTGAAGCTGTAATTATCATACTTTAGATGGAAAAAGGCACTAGCATTGATTAAGCACCTACTATGCATCAACCATCTTGCTATTTAAATTGCAAATATCTCATCAACAGAACAGCTCCTTGAAATAAACGATAAAATCTTCATTTTATTGTGTGAAAATGTAGATTTTGTAGAATTTTAAAAAACCTTACAAGTTCATGCAGATATTAAAAGAATAATGTTGGATTTAAAAAATATGTCGGACTCTAAAGACTCCTTTATTTTTGATGAAAACTACGGCAGGGGGTGGGGTCTAGAGATAGACCAGAAAAGAAAAAATGGAGAATGAACTCATGGACACGGCCAATAGTGTGGAGATTGCGGGATAGAGGAGCTGAGTGGAAGTGGATGGCATGGGGAGATAAATGGTAATGGAAAAAATACATAAAAAATATAGATATAAATATAAACAGAAAAATGCTTTGAATGAGAGAAAATTATGCATTACCAAAAGAAGTCATCCTGAGAATGTAAAATTGGAGACAGCATTTAGAATTTAATACCTTAGATCACATCTCATTTTGAAAATATAATTAATCAATTGATATATTGACTATTTATACTTTAGTGACTTATGTTATAACTTCCTAACACTTTTATTTTAGTAAAGAATTTATAACTCTATTTTATCAAAGAAAACACAAATTATTCTATTGGCATTTATTTCTGTGTATATGATTCATAGTGAAATAAGCTTTTCAAATTACATAATAATTCTTATGGGAAAGTTTTACAGAAAATCACATGTAGAAAATTTTATATATTTTTATAGAAAGTTTAAATGACATATATTCTGAAATGCCATTCTCTAGAGGAAAAAGTAAACATATACAATTGATATCTATCTAGACATTTGAGCATGAGGAAGCCAAGAATAATTAATTTCACCAGTGGCTAAGTAAACTACGTTTGCATTAACCTAGTACACTTCTGTGAATAATCCTCAGTATATGAAAAAAAAGTCCAAGTTTTAACTAAAAATCTGCTGAGGTCAATGGACATTATACAGGTTATAAATACCACAAAAAGAAAAATATTCAGAAACTGGAGCACACCAACAACTGTTCTACTTCTTGAATGTGACCTATAACCATTTTTGAAAGAGTCAGCACTAGATATGAACTACATTATAGAAGAACAAAGCCAAAGACATTGATGAATAGACCACTTCTACACATCAGCAAATTCTTGTAGAGTACAGAGGCTGCATTTGGTACTGGGCTGGAAGCTCTTCAGACCTCTCCTGTGTCCAACAACAACACATTCTACTGTATGCAGAATAAACTGCTAAATGAAATTTGTTTCAATCTTAATACCTGAAATAATATGTATCTGTTGAAGGCTTTATATGTTACTAACACCACATATAAGTCAATATAAAATTTATTTGCCCTGAATTTTGCTCCAGAAGTTACATGAATATTTTTGCTGACATTAATTTTTAAGGGATATGAATATACAGAAACTAGAAAGTTATAATGGAAGTATAAATAAAATGTGGTTTAATGGCTATACTCATTGTTTCTCTTTCCTGCAGAGATACTTTGTGAGTTTTTTTTTTTTTTTTTACCTTTTATATGTAGAACCAATGAATCGTTTCGAAAAACAACTGACATATTTATTCTTGTTTACCTGTTTTATTTATCACTTCCAAATATGTCAGTAAAACAAAATGAGGTTTCAATATAACTAACAACTTGACAGTAACTGTTGAGTTTACTACCACTTTATAGGGTTATATTTTTAAGACCAACTCTCAAGATGCAGTGGGTGTGTCAGTGAAGAGTTAAAGGATTGCTGATAAGGGACATTCTACTGCCATACTTTGGACTAAAGAACAGATCAATTTCAATACCAGGTATTGGTACAAGAATTTCAAATTAAAGTATTTCTAGTTTTGTAGAGCTTCTTAGGACAATATGAACAAAACAGTGTAATTATTGGCTCCTGTCATAACTCAAACCTGAACAAGAATGTAACCTTAAACTGAAAAGATTTCAGCAGTCAGGTGCAAAATACATTGCTTTTCTCTTATTATATCTAATCCTTTAACCTCGAGGGACACAATTATATAAAGAGAGACAAAGCAAAGCCAACCATACATTTTAAAAATCAACAACAAAAAAACTTAAAAGTATTTTTGTGAAGGCGGTTAGAGTCAGGACAGGCCTAATTACATTTTTCAAAATACAATGGAAAGAGCAATAAGGAGAACATAGAGGCTAACAGTTAAGAATAATTTGAAGGTTAAATGAGGCTCCATATTAGAAACTATCATCTTATAGTACATTAATAAAATGATCACTCTTATATTTTGAAAATAGTAAAAAAAAAGACCCTTTTAAAAATACGTTATTTTTCAGAGTATATAGGTGCACAAAAAATTGTAAATAAGATACAGAGATTTTCCATGTACCCTTACCCATTGCATACTTTTCCTCATTCATTATTAACATTCCTCAATACAATGACACTTTTCTTATAATTGATGAACCTGCATTGACACATCATAGTTACCCCAAGATCATAGATTACATTAGGGTTCACTCTTGGTGGTGTTAAGTTCTATGGTTTTGAACAAATACCTAATGACATATATATTCATTATTTTAAAATACAGAGTATTTTACTGCCCTATAAAACCCTCTGTTTATCTTTTACTTTTCCCAGTTTCTGACAACCACTGATTTTATTATTATCTCCATATTTTGTATGCTTTTTCCAGGATGTTATATAAGAATCATATATAATGTGTAGCTTTTTCCAATTGGTTTTTCTCACATAGTAATATATATTTAATTTTCCTTCCTGTCTTTATATCACTTGATGGCTCTTTATTTTTGGCACTGAAAAATATTCCATTGCCTGGCTGTAAACAGGACATTTATTCATTTATCTACCAAAGACATGTTCATTGCTTCCAACCTTTGGCAAACATTCATAAAACTGCTATAAACATATGTTTGTAGATTTTTGTGTAGATTTAAATTTTCAAGTCCTCTGGGTAAATACCAAGGAGCATAATTGTTGTATTATAGGGTAAGTGTATGTTTAATTTTATAAGAAACCACCAGACTGTCTTCTAAAGTGGCTATATTTTGTATTCCCACCAGCAATTGGGAATCTCTGTTGCTCCATATCCTTGTCAGCACTTGGTGTTGTCAGTGTTCTAGGTTTTGACCATTCTAATGAGTGTGTAATGGAATCTCATTGTTGTTTTCACTTAAATTTCCATGCTGATATATAATGTGGAACATTTTTTAATATGATGATATTATATTTATGTATCTTCTTTGATGAGGTATCTGTTAAGGTCTTTGGCCCATTTTTAAATCTGACTGTTCATTTTCTTATTGTTGAGTTTTAAGAGTTCTTTGTATATTTGAATAACAGTCATTTATCAGATGTGTCTTTTGCAAATTTTTTCCCCCAGTCTGTGACTTGCCTTTTGCAGAACAAAAGTTTTTAATTTTAATTAAGTGTACTTATCAATTACTCTTCCCTTGATTGTATCTTTGGTATTATTTCTAAAAAAAAAAAAAGCATTATAACTAAGGGTTTTCTCCTATGCTAGAATGTAGATGCTTTATAGATTTATTTTTTGGAGCTGGGTCTGTGATTCTTTTTGAGTTAACATTGTGAAGAGTGTAAGATCTGTATCTGAATTCATTTTTCTTTTGCATGTGAATGTCCAATTGTTCCAGCACCACTTGTTGAAAAAACTACATTTGCTGCAATTTATTGCCAGACATTTTAAATGTTGCTAAAACAAATAGGATTTTTGTCAATTCTAATCAGACTGTGTCTTCTACGGCTGTTACACTTTCAGATTTTACAGAATAATGGCAACATTCACAGTGTTTTCAATGATTTGTAAGAGATGAAAATACAAATTTGGGAGGGAGTAGTTAGTGGAATTCTGGAAAAACAAAAATGTACCTTTGTTTTCTGGAAATTCAGAACACCCAGCTAAAATAAGAAAGCTTTCTTCCTGTGGCTCTGCCACTAGGTCACCCTAGGTCCTTTCATAAACCATTCAGTCTTCCAGAGCTTCATCTTTCTTATCTGTAAAATGAGAGAGGAGGCTTGATCAAAATAATGTTAAAATCATTCTAGTATACATTGTCTCCCAGTTTGAATACTCCCATCTCTCTTTCTGACTCTCTCTCTCTTTCAGCTTCTCTTCCCTATTTTTCTTTTCCTCTCTTTGTTTTGTTTTCCCTGTTGTCTACTATTTCTTCCAGAGGAGAGAGAAAGAGAGAAGAAATAAAAATTTTTCTTTGTAATTCAAATGCAACTTACGTTAAACAAATTTTTCAGTTTTGAGAAACTTTTTGAACCATAATAAATGTAAAGTTAGATTACATTCAATCATTACATGTAAATAAAGATTGTCGATAAAACTAATATTTTTCTTAAATTAAAAAAAATATTTTATTTTCATAAATTAGTTAGAAGAGCTGGTGAATGATCCAAAGTAGGAACTAGTAGTTTTTTAGACTTGGCTTGATAACTAGATAGAAACACATGCAATAAAACATATAAGATCTCTCCAGAAGGTATCTAGTTATGTGATATGAGAAACAGGGACATTTATTGAGGAAGATAAAAGATACAAGAAACATTGTACATAAACATTGTACAATGCCTCAGTCCCCTTCAAAGTAGGCACCTTGGGACATCACACAGTTCTCCCAATCGCCATCAGCCACCTCATCATATTTTCCTGAATCTCGATGTTGGTCTGAAATCTCCTCCCTTTCCAAGGTAATTTTAGTTTTGAGAAAAGTCAGAAGTCTCAGGGTGCCAAAACTGAGCTGTGGTGGAGTTGAGTCACCTGGGTGATTTGATGTTTCACCAAAAAACTCTGCATGAGATATGATGCATGAGTGGGTGTGTTGTCATGATGAAGCTGCCAATCACCAGTTTTCCATAGCTGTGGCCCTTTGAATCATCTGAGTAGTTTATGCAGAAGAATGTTCAAGCTTAATGCAAAATTTGATGCAGATTCATTACTCTACCCATCCAATCATGCTAAATGCGATGACCACACAGTACACATGCTCACTCAAGAGTGCCTACTGCTCCCATTGACTAGTACAGTAAAGTCATCACTATTCACATGTGTACATTTCAATCCACTCTCCTTGGCTACCAGGTTACATCAATGTAGTGCAGACCATACTGGTTATGTTAAGACTGGCTGGACATTTTCCAGACAGACCTCATTTTATACCAAATATAAAGCATAAGTGCACTTGTATTGGGTTTAATAAATACTTTCTTTAAAATATTAATGTTAAGAAACAAATCCTGAAAGTATATTTATTTATTTTATTTTTTAACATCAATATTAATATATGTTATTGGTAGTGAACTGGCTTCACCAATTAGTCCTCATACTGGTGGATATTTTTGAGGAGCCTTGTTACAACTACAGGCATGCTTTGTAAAAGCCATCCTGTTATCCACCCATAGGTACACTGTCCTAAATTTGTATGAAGTTGACTTGTGCCTTATGCAATTATTTGATATCACCAACTCTGCCTTCTCCTATCTTTTAGAAAGGTTACCATTTTCGTTCATGGCATCTCAGTTGATGTCAGTGAAGTAAAGGGGACACACTGAGGAGAGATGGAGATGGTGATATCAATAGTGACAGAGACAGAGATAACATTGTATAGTTCTTACAATTTGTCTGTCAATGATTCTAATGTTTAATGCCAGAGTCCTCATCATTTGGCTGCTTTTAGATGGATATAATTCTGTATATCACCCTTACCCCAGGATAGTAAGTTGTAGTTGCTTGTTCACATAATTTTCTCTCTGTTATTCTATAAACTAATTGAGAGGAATAAATTAGTCTTTCCACCTTTGCATGACTATCAAAGGATCTGTGACACAGCAAGCACTTAAGTATTCATTTGATCAATAATTAAAAGAAAATGACATTGGATTATGCTGCATTTATTATTTTCTATGATTTAATAGTTCAATAAAACTAGCTCTGGATGGTACGTACATTTAATCTTGAAGATAATTGTATCTTTGCTTCATAGTTTCTATATTTTAAAAATTATGGAAATGTTGAGTAGAATTAACCAAATGTTGAAAAATTCTTACCAACAACATTTAGAGAAAGTATGTAATGAACATCAAGCAAAGAGAACTTGCCTGGAGATTGCCAGGCATCCCCACATCCATTCTTCTGCATGTGTGTTCTCATGAAAATACTTATCTGTCTCTGAACCATATATTGATTCAACATTATTAACCAACTTCTTTTTACCAAGCTTTGGAGCTAGAGAGGTAAAAACATTTCATTATTTCAAGAAATAGCTATTTTTTTCTAAGAAATGGAAATATATGTATGTGTTGACAGTTACATATAAGTATGTACATTGTGTATACATAACATCAGAATTCTTTTGAAGAAAAATTTACATAGGCAATAATGACATTTTGAATAGTTTATATGAGTAGCATGAGGGGTTGCTGGGTCCATTTCAATGAATGAGAGTCAAAATGAAATTTTGCTCCTGGTTCTCTAAATTGTATAAATCTATACAACACCTCCCAGAAAGTCAAAAACCATGTGTTGGAGAAGCATGTAGGATGTTAAAAGAGAATTACTTCCCCATTCTGATTCAAAGTATACTGAATAGGACTGAATTCACATTTTCTTTTGAATCTACTGTATTCACATTACTTAAGTGAAAATTATAGTTGAAAGAACTTGGTAAATATATTTTATACTGAATATAACTTAAAAATCAAGTAAACGCATAAGTAAGCATATATTTTGAAAAAATCAACACTGTAAATTCCATTTTCTACCCCTCTGGCCAATGCAGCTGCTTCTCTCTAGCCATGATCTGACTACAACCTGTATCCCTCCAACTCTCCACTTCAGTTAAGCTCCCAAAGCTCTGAGAGTTCTTTATGCTGTATAGTGCTCTAATTCTTTCTCCTTATAATCAGCAAAATAAGGAGGGAGCCAGTGTTCCCCAGCTACTTTCAATCCAGGAGGAAAAGTGGTCTGAGAAGGAAGCAAGAATGTATAGAGATAGAAGTGGTGTAATCAAGTGAGACTCATTCCTACCCTCCATTAGGCACACACTATTGAATTCACTCTGCTGGACCTACAGATCTTGTCTCCTGATTTCAGTCGTCATTTATTTATTGATTGATTTTCATGGAAACATTTTCTTTGCTACATTCTAAGCCAAATCACCATGAACCAAATTATCCATTCTGTGCTATTCCCGTGGCTTGAGGAAACACCCAACATCCTGAATTCTGATGTGACCGTGGAAGTGGGAAAAAGAGGAAGGATCCAACCTTTCTCTCTCTTGTGGCTCACAGAACATTTGAAATGCACTTAGAGGGAATACGGGGAAACAGGATTCTACTGAAATCTTTAAATGGACAGTTGACATATAAGAATAAATTAGTCCACAAGGGCTCTTCCTACCCAGAGTTAAACCCTCCAGAAACAGAAATCACCCTCAATTTAATTTTTCAGAATTTTCATTTTTTTTCTCATATTTTGCTGCCAAAGTATCTCTTCCATTGCTATATGCTGCTCACTCTTGCTCTTTCCAACACTTTCAGTTAATAGTCTCAGGCATCTCAGCAATTCATCCATGGAGGGTATGGATTCCTTCTCCCATAGGGTAGGTATAGAAAAACTGGAAGAGTCAGCTTTGAAATGGAAATGAGGGAAGGAGAAGATGAAGAAAAGAAAGCAGAGCTGAAGGCAGTGCTTTCTAAGTTTTTCATTGAAGTGCTGTTAGGAGCAGAAAGGAGGTGGGGCAGGGGTACAGCTTAGCACAGATTTTCTTGTTCTTTGAAACATCAAATTTAATAAGTAAAAATGAGAGAATTTGCATTTTGTTATATAACACAGAAGTTTGTTTTAATTCCAAAGAAATGCTTTAAAGATGCTAATTACAAATCTATTAACACCAATGCCCTCCAATGAAATGAGATTGAAATATAGTAGCAGGAAAGTGGATGGTGTTTACCCTGAGATTTCTCTGACCTTCTAGCACCCTTTACGTACTTTACCCTAACTACTTGTCAAAAAGACCACCTTAGGCTTTAGACTGCATACCTATCCTAACCAACTAACTAAAGGAGACTTGAAGAGTATCCATGTTATATGCTGCCTTTTCAGCAGAGGATAAGTTTACTAGTTAAATGTTCCTTAGCTTCTATTTGTCTAACTTCTCATAAATTGACTGAATGTTGAATTTTGCCCAGTATTTTTTTCTCAATCTACAGAGATAAATATCTAATTTTTATTTTGGGTCCATTAACATAAAGGAATTTATAAATTGATATCTTTATAGAGCAATGCCCTTCTATTCTGCAACAAACCTTATTTGGTCATGATATATAATTTTAATTATTTTATTTAACTAATATTTAACATTTAATGATTTACTTGATGTTATGCTTCTTTTTATATTTATTGTTTAATTAAAAATTATTTTGCTGTTGTTTTAATGGATTTTTCATTTGAGTATTTACATCATTTACTTTTATTAATATAGGTATTTTAATGCCATAAGATTTTCTCATATAATCATGTAGCATTATCCCATGATTTTTGATATATTTTGTTTTCATTGTCATTATCTCCTTTTTCACAATTTTTTGAAGTTAAGTTATGTATACTTTTTTTGACCCAACTGTTAATAATGTTTTTATATTAAAATTGTAAATCACAAAGATATTTTTAATTTTGTTGCACTTTTCATGCCTTAAGTGCAGAAAATGATGTTGGTGTTACTTTTATTCTTGAAAATTCATTATAGTTTAGTGTGTGGACTAAAATGTAGTCAATTTTCATCCATAGCACAAGTTCATTTAACTGGTACATTCTCTATCATCAAAGTTAAGAGATTAATCTGTATAAATACTATATACTTGATTTATCTTCAATTATAAACTGCATGTTAAATATAGTTATGATTAATATATGCACTCCTTAATTAATAATTTAGAGTAAACATGTACAACTCTTTTCAATAATTTTGCAATATAAATAGCTTAAGTATAATGCTTTTGCCCTTCTAATGAGCAGGTCTTGCAGCACAGTAAGAAATTTAGAACTGAGCTGTATTTGCTTAGCAGGCTCGTTTACACTTAGGTTGAACATCTGGTGATAAAGTAAGAGAAGCATCCCTACAGATAATCAACCCTAACTGTGAAAAATATTACTAGACTAATCACATTTTTAGCATACTTACTTGTATATTAAATCACAAGGCTGAAAACTGAGTCAGTTTTCATTTATGATCAATATGGATCTACTAAATTTTTGTTTCATATAACTATATGAGAAAAGTATAACCTGCTGCACATATTCACAACTGTCTTTCTCAGCTAGAGTCTAATTAAAAGTGATAAATAAATATAATAAAAATATCCAAAGAAAATTATTTTGGCAAAAACATGTCTGTATAGGTTCTCCATGGCTCTATACAATCAATTAAGCATTGCCTAGCAGAACTGAGCATTGTAAAGTAACTTCAAATTTCTGAAAGTTCTATTAAAATACTCTCTATCATTTCCTTTAATAAAATTTCTGAAGAAGCTAGATCTATCAGGTATCATTAAGGTTCAAATAGGTCTCATCTTGAACATTTAAGGTTCCCATAAAAAGTTGATTAATAATATGTATAAGTCTGCCATAAGAATTACATGCTT